>NC_041384.1:512367186-512395239 GCF_002162155.2 Triticum dicoccoides | reverse complement strand
ACCTCATCGGCGCCCGTCCCTCCTTCTCCTCCCGTCCGCGTGCCGCCCCGACCCCTCCACCCCCGACCTGGAACGGGGGCTCAACCCCGCAGCGTCCCGAGCTCGATCCCGCGCCTCCCATCGCCTCCATCGCTCAGACCCCGCATGCCGGACCGCCTCCTCGACCACGCCCCACCTCTCCATCGCAGGCACCAACGCCTCACCGCCGCATCACCATGACCGTCCCTGACCTCTTCCTCGCCGGTTGACCTAGAACCACGCCGTCCCCTTCCCTCCAACGTCGGTGAGGGCCTCGCCCCTCCTCTCTCAGTCGCGAACGCACTCTGACGCCCGCTCCAGGCCACCGCTCGCCTGCGCCGCCCTCTCCCGCTCGTAGAGGCCTGCGCTCTCCCGTGCCCGGTTTCGGCCATTTCTGCACGCCGCCGTCGTCGTCGTGGGTTTTGGCAACCCCCGCGTCGCTAGCCGCCGCGGACCGACGCGCACCGTCGCCCCTGACCCGTAGCCGCTCTCGGCTAACCAAAGGGTCACCGGAGCGGCGAGTCCAGCGACCCACCGCCGCCCTTTGTACCCATCGCCGGCGTGCCCCTGCGCGGGTCACTGCCAAGTGGGCCCTGCCGGGTTAGCCACTAACCAACACCACTAACCAGGGCCTAACCCCCGCCCACTGACTGCCCGTGCCCGCACACTTTTTAACTTAATTAAAATAGGGTTAAAACCATGTTTAAATCTCTAGAGTATGACATATGGGCCCCCTATTAATTAAACTGATTTTTAAAATAAATCTAGTAACTAACAGCCACTGACCGTGGGGCCCAGCCCCTTTAAAAAAACAACAAAATTTATTTAAAAAGTAAGAATAAGTAATTAGTTAATTAACTAATTAATTAAATAGGTAATTAATTAACTCTATTCAGTACCTAATTAACTTGATTAGTTAATTAAAATTGTTAATTAGTTGTTAGTCTATGACAGAACGGTCCCACACGTAAGGGTTGACTTTGGTCAACTCTGTTGACTACTGACGTCATGATGACGTCATGCTGATGCAATAACCCCATTTTAGATTTAATAATAATTTTAGAATATTGCATAAAACTTTAACAAATTAATTTAAATTAATTCGTAGCTCGGATCAAAAAACTTTGTACATGAAAGTTGCTCAGAACGACGAGACGAATCCGGATACGCAGCCCATTCGTCCGCCACACATCCCTAGCATAGCGAACACACAACTTTCCCCTCTGATTCATCTGTCAAAAAACGTGAAACACCGGGGATACTTTCCCGGATGTTTCCCCCCTTCGCCGGTATCACCTCCTACCGCGTTAGGTCACACCCAGCACATCTTATTGCCATGTTATGCTTTGTGGTGCTATGTTTTCTTTATATTTATTGTTTCTTCCCCCTCTTCTCTCCGGTAGATCCCGAGATCGATGCTGCCCTTGTGATCGACTACGTCGACGACGACCCCCCTCCTTGCCAGAGCAACCAGGCAAGCAAACCCCCCTTGAGCATTCCGATATCGCCCATTTCCTTCCCTCTCATGCTTGCATTAGAACTGCTACTGGTTTATGTATGATCCTACTCTGATGCATAGCCTGTTTTTTGTTACCTGCTTTCATACCTTACCTGCTTATTCTAAACTGCTTAGTATAGGTTGGTTAGAGATCCATCAGTGACCCACCTTGTCCCAGTTGCCTCGCTTTATGTTCAATGACTCGATCAACGTGATCGATGTCCAGGCCCCGACACCGCACATCACCCTCCCTAGTTGTACGACTCTGCAGAGTTACCATCGAGTGCCGAGAGTGGAACCTCTTGCATCGCTCCTGATGAGGTCTCCGTAGCGTAGCTATACGGTCGAGGTCATTGAGGGTGATTTCCTCCTTAACCACTTCCGTTACGGCTCTGTCGTGCAACCCATAAAACGTGAACCTCGAGGGTGGATCCTCTTACGTTCACCTTGATGACAACATCGAGTGGAATTCACCGGGGGTGATTCCTTGGGTTTTCCCTTTGGTGTTAGACACACAGTTACTATGGTTACTATGACTTACACTAAACCATGTTACTAAAGACGGGTCGACCCTGAGGGGTACCCGCGCGAGCTTAATAGTGAGTAATGTGGAGTCGGGTTGACCTGGAAGGTGCCCGCGAGATACTTACGAGGCGTGGCCGGGCATTCTTAGCCCTTGCTGCAAGTACTCGAGACGGGGCGACGGGGTCACATCGATCGTGAGTCTCTGCTCGTTACCGCGCGTTCCTAATCCACTAAGATTTGGATATTTGATCCGAGGGGCCTCAGGCCTGATAGTACTAACCATCACGTGGGCATAGTATGGGCGTTCTGCGTCGTATACATCAGCTGAAGCTTAATAGACGTCAGCGACTGAGCGGCGCGTGCCGGGTTGGACTGGTAAGCACCTACCTTGTTGAAGGAGGTAGCTAGGTCTGCTCACCGGCCGCCCACACAATGTGCAGGAGTTCCCGGGGGATGGCCCATGAACCCTGGGGGCACAGGATTAGTCCAGCGTGTTGGCCTCTCTATTAAGCCTAGGTCGGGTTGCGGCGTATTGTTTGGCCGAGGCTGGGCATGACCCAGGAAAGTGTGTCCGGCCGGAGTTAATCGAGCATGGTGGGTAAGTTGGTGCACCCCTGCAGGGAAGAAAACATCTATCGATAGCATGTCCTACGGTAACGGACACTTGGAGTTGTATCCCGATCGATACAACTAGAACTAGATACTTGTGATGAGAACCGGATGATGATGAGACTTGGATATGAGATGATAACTGGATAGTATGGCTCTAGGATTGTTTTCTCGCAGGGAGTCGAGAAAGGATGTCTGGCCGAGGTTGATAACTGTACTGCTACTTTACCTTATGTTACTCTACTCTCTCATGTTGCTGCAAGATGGTGGTTTCCAGAAGATGCTAGTCTTTGATAGGCTAGGCTTTCCCCTTCCCTTATGGCATTCTGCAGTTTAGTCCACAGATACAACCCATTCCTTTGATACAGATGCATACTTAGTTTAGATCTGATGTAAGTCTTGCGAGTACTTTGGATGAGTACTCACGGTTGCTTTGCTACTTCTTTTCCCCCATACCCGATTGTTGTGACCAGATGACGGAGCCCAAGAGCCAGACAACGCAAACTGCTACTACCCGGAGGATGCCTACTACTACGTGAAGACCCCCGACGACTAGGAGTAGTTATGAGGCTCCCAGGCAGGAGGCCTTGCCTTTTCGATCATTGTTGCTTTTGTGCTAGCCTTCTTAAGGCAATCTTGTCTAACCTATGTCTGTACTCAGATATTGTTGCTTCCGCTGACTCTTGTGTATTGAAGCTTATGTATTCGAGCCCTCGAGGCCCTTGGCTTGTGTAATATAAAGCTTGTATTATTTTATGTTGTGTCTAGAGTTGTGTTGTGATATCTTCCCGTGAGTCCTTGATCTTGATCATACACATTTGCGTGTATGATTAGTGTATGATTGAATCGAGGGCGTCACAAGTTGGTATCAGAGCCGACTGCCTGTCGGAAGCCCCCTTTCCAACTCCTTGGCCGAAGTTGAGTCTAGTCGTCCGAAAACTGTTTTACTAACTTGGCTGTGTGGCTTACGGGCCCACGCCGCCAATTGGGTGGTATTAGGATCTTTTACTCCTCGCCTATACTCTGGGATTCTAATCTCTCTTCTATTCGGGTTAAATGATTTTATTAACTCTAACATTAGGATCTTGTAACTACTTCCTCCCGAGAGCCCCTTATTACAGATGATCGCCTGCTGTACCAGAAGGTTCCGAAGGTACCCTATGATGTGCACGTCGCCTTTGCAATTCTCTGACACCGATATATCCTTATGGATAACTACGTACGCTTGCCATTCTTCAGTCATTCCATGTTGCTCTTGTTATTACAAGATGCCCCGAAATACTCTCTGTTGCCCCAAGAATCCTTTGAGCTTACTGCCTTGCAGTTCTTTACCACATGAATACCCCTACGGATAATTCCTCGCACTTATCGAGTATTCGCTTATCCCTAGCTGTTCTTGTGTTTCACAAAATTCTTCGAAATGCTATTCGATCTTCTGAAAATCCTTAGTAGCCTATTGCTCTTGTTCTTCCTTGCCCGCTTGCATTTGGTTAATTCCATATGTCTAGCAATATTCATTAAAATCCTTTGCGATTGTCGTCCTTACCCTATCGATTCAACATGTGTGTGAATGCACGTAATCTTTAGTTGATCCTTTTAAATGACCTTTCCGGCTCAGACCTCACCCCGGACATGAGCTGGTTCTCGGCAAACCAAACCTTAATTGATTGTCGATCTATATCTATTCTACTTACTTGTCCTTTGATTAGAGCATATGCTTCTGATCCCCCGAATTGGAAATCATAATTTCTTTGCATTAAGCATCAAATTATTCAGTTGTTTCTATAATCCAATACCTTTGCATTCTCTTCTTCTTCTGATTGAGTAATGATACTCAAAACAGATCCATTGAGGACCGTTGAATCGTTTGTTGGATTATTATCCGGCAGTTCCCTTCATGTTCAAAATTTTGTGCGCTCTTCCCCGGATACATATTGCCTTTGGTAAATTTATTCTCCGCTTTGTCAACCATGCTCTGCTTCCGAGCTTGATGTTAATTACCTCTAAAGTTTTTGCAAATGTTCCTAAAATGCCCCGATGGGTTGAACTTATGCCTTCCATAATCCGAGTGAACCCGAGAGTTCTCACGAGTCTTACTCTTCTGGTGCTTCGCCAGATAAATCCCCTGCACTACAGTTTCTTCGAAAAATGAGGAGTGAATGAAAGGTTATGCATTGAAGAAGTGGGAGTCGACCTTGAACCCTTGTGTTCATGCCCATGGACCCGATGTAGAACTTATCATGGAAGCTGCTCGTAAAAATGATTACCCCTTGTTATAAGTTCATCTTGTATCAGTGCTTTGATCATTCATAACCGTGGTTCCGACCATAGTTTCTCCTTAACTCCATTTCCCGGACAAGTTAAAATACTTGTCTTCTGAAGATCATTTCATCTGTCTAACCTCTATTTTTGATCTACCTCAAGTATTTCCCCTTGTTATCTCGAGGATATAGTGTCATTGCACAACCACTGGTGAATTCTCATTGGAATGATACTCCATCACATCATTCCTAGCTTGATCAGTTATATCATTATCATGCTAAATTTTAACTGTGCTACCAGGTCCTTTCCGGAGCACAAATTTTGACGACGAGCTAAGCTTATGTCGATCTTCCTCGTCATACCATTTTGCCATGAACAGCAAGCTTGCTTTCAAGTTTGTGTCGTACTCGTAGTTCCAATAACCTTTCGCTTCATCATTCCACTGACTTGATGTCATCGCCGATCGATTACATCTTCATGAAATCTCTCGACAAATGTGTCGTTATCATCATCAACTTTTTGAGATCTTCCAGGATATCAATCAAATTCATGATGAGAAATACAATCCTTGCCCCTCGCTGATTTGTGTTATCATGGACAACATTCTTGCCTTCCCCAACACAAACTTGTTCATATAATTTTGAAAATACATTCTTTTTGACATGTCGATGGGTTGTTGATGAGCCCGTTGGCCACATCCTCATCTTTCCTTGCTGAAATTGTATGACTTATTTTCTAAGTTGTTTCTGATGGATATTTTGTGTATCCAAAGTCCGACCTTTCCCTGATGACCATGTCAACACTATCCCGAAGCATGTGTGTGGTACTCCGATCATCAACAAAAACATTGGGAGCGCAATGCTAACTATTCTTGATCAATTATCCAAACACTGTTGTATGGGTAAACCTCATAAGTTCCTTGCCCCTTTATCTAAACAATTTAATACTTGGAGTCCAATCATGCTCTGCCTTTCCTTGGGAAAGTTATACTCTAATACTTGGGTATAAATGTAGGGGAACATAGTAATTTCAAAAAAATTCCTACGCACACGCAAGATCATGGTGATGCATAGCAACGAGAGAGGAGAGTGTTGTCTACGTACCCTCGTAGACCGGCAACGGAAGCGTTGACACAACATAGAGGAAGTAGTCGTACGTCTTCCCGATCCGACCGATCCAAGTACCGAACGTACGGCACCTCCGAGTTCTGCACACGTTCAACTCGGTGACGTCCCTCGAGCTCCGATCCAGCAAAATGTTGAGGGAGAGTTTCGTCAGCATGACGGCGTGATAACGGTGATGACGTTCTACCGACGCAGGGCTTCACCTAAGCACCGCTACGATATGACCAAGGTGTAATATGGTGGAAGGGGGCACCGCACACGGCTAAGGAACGATCACGAAGATCAACTTGTGTGTCATGGGGTGCCCCCTTGCCCCCGTATATAAAGGAGGGAGAGGGGGAGGTGCGGCTGGCCCAAGGGGTGCGCCTGGAGGAGTCCTACTCCCACCGGGAGTAGGACTCCCCCCCTCTTGCCTTGTTGGAAAAGGAAGGGGGAAGGGAGAAAGAGGAAAGGGGGGCGCCGCCCCCCCTTCCTTGTCATATTCGGACTAGGGGGGAGGGGGCGCGCGGCCTGCCCTGACCGGCCCTCCTCTTCTCCCTTAGGGCCCATGTAGGCCCAATAACCCCCGGGGGGTTCCGGTAACCCCCCGGTACTCCAGTAAAATCCTGATTTCACCCGGAACGTTTCCGATATCCAAATATAGGCTTCCAATATATCAATTTTTATGTCTCGACCATTTTAAGACTCCTCGTCATGTCCATGATCACATCCGGGACACCGAACAACCTTCGGTACATCAAAACACAAAAACCCTAATTACGATCATCAACGAACTTTAAGCGTGCGGACCCTACGGGTTCGAGAACTATGTAGACATGACCGAGACACGTATCCAGTCAATAACCAATAGCGGAACCTGGATGCTCATATTGGCTCCTACATATTCTACGAAGATCTTTATCGCTCAGACCGCATAATAATATACGTTGTTCCCTTTGTCATCAGTATGTTACTTGCCCGAGATTCGATCGTCGGTATCTCAATACCTAGTTCAATCTCATTACCGGCAAGTCTCTTTACTCATTCCGTAATACATCATCCCACAACTAACTTATTAGTTGCAATGCTTGCAAGGCTTGAGTTATCTGCATTACCGAGAGGGCCCAGAGATACCTCTCCGACAATCGGAGTGACAAATCCTAATCTCGAAATACGCCAACCCACCAAATAACTTCGGAGACACCTGTAGAGCACCTTTATAATCACCCAATTACGTTGTGACGTTTGGTAGCACACAAAGTTATCCTCCGATAAACGGGAGTTGCATAATCTCGTAGTCATAGGAACGTATATAAGTTATGAAGAAAGCAATAGCAACAAACTAAACGATCAAGTGCTAAGCTAATGGAATGGGTCAAGTCAATCACACCATTCTCCTAATGATGTGATCCCGTCAACCAAATAACAACTTATGTCTATGGTTAGGAAACATAACCATCTTTGATCAACGAGCTAGTCAAGTAGAGGCATACTAGTGACACTCTGTTTGTCTATGTATTCACACATGTATTATGTTTCCGGTTAATACAATTCTAGCATGAATAATAAACATTTATCATGATACAAGGAAATAAATAATAACTTTATTATTGCCTCTAGGGCATATTTCCTTCAGTCTCCCACTTGCACTAGAGTCAATAATCTAGATTACACAGTAATGATTCTAACACCCATGGAGCCTTGGTGCTGATCATGTTTTGCTCGTGGAAGAGGCTTAGTCAGCGGGTCTGCAACATTCAGATCCGTATGTATCTTGCAAATTTCTATGTCTCTCACTTGGACTAAATCCCGAATGGAATTGAAGCGTCTCTTGATGTGCTTGGTTCTCTTGTGAAATCTGGATTCCTTCGCCAAGGCTATTGCACCAATATTGTCACAAAAGATTTTCATTGGACCCGATGCACTAGGTATGACACCTAGATCGGATATGAACTCCTTCATCCAGACTCCTTCACTTGCTACTTCTGAAGCAGCTATGTACTCCGCTTCACATGTAGATCCCGCCACGACGCTTTGTTTAGAACTGCACCAACTGACAGCTCCACCGTTTAATGTAAACACATATCCGGTTTGCGATTTATAATCGTCCGGATCAGTGTCAAAGCTTGCATCAACGTAACCATTTACGATGAGCTCTTTGTCACCTCCATATACGAGAAACATATCCTTAGTTCTTTTCAGGTACTTTAGGATGTTCTTGACCGCTGTCCAGTGATCCACTCCTGGATTACTTTGGTACCTCCCTGCTAGACTTATAGCAAGGCACACATCAGGTCTGGTACACAGCATTGCATACATGATAGAGCCTATGGCGAAGCATAGGGAACATCTTTCATTTTCTCTCTATCTTCTGCAGTGGTCGGACATTGAGTCTTACTCAACTTCACACCTTGTAACACAGGCAAGAACCCTTTCTTTGCTTGATCCATTTTGAACTTCTTCAAAACTTTGTCAAGGTATGTGCTTTGTGAAAGTCCAATTAAGCGTCTTGATCTATCTCTATAGATCTTAATGCCCAATATGTAAGCAGCTTCACCGAGGTCTTTCATTGAAAAACTCTTATTCAAGTATCCCTTTATGTTATCCAGAAATTCTATATTATTTCCAATCAATAATATGTCATCCACATATAATATCAGAAATGCTACAGAGCTCCCACTCACTTTCTTGTAAATACAGGCTTCTCCAAAAGTCTGTATAAAACCAAATGCTTTGATCACACTATCAAAGCGTTTATTCCAACTCCGAGAGGCTTGCACCAGTCCATAAATGGATCGCTGGAGCTTGCACACTTTGTTAGCTCCCTTTGGATCGACAAAACCTTCTAGTTGCATCATATATAACTTCTCTTCCAGAAATCCATTCAGGAATGCAGTTTTGACATCCATTTGCCAAATTTCATAATCATAAAATGCGGCAATTGCTAACATGATTCAGACAAACTTAAGCATCGCTAGGGGTGAGAAGGTCTCATCGTAGTCAATCCCTTGAACTTGTTGAAAATGTTTTGCAACAAGTCGAGCTTTTTAGACAGTAACATTACCGTCAGCGTCAGTCTTCTTCTTGAAGATCCATTTATTCCCAATTGCTTGTCGATCAACGGGCAAGTCAACCAAAGTCCACACTTTGTTCTCATACATGGATCCCATCTCAGATTTCATGGCTTCTAGCCATTTTACGGAATCGGGGCTCACCATCGCTTCTTCATAGTTCGTAGGTTCATCATGATCTAGTAGAATGACTTCCAGAACAAGATTATCGTACCACTCTAGTGCGGATCTTACTCTGGTTGATCTACGAGGTTCGGTAGTAACTTGATCTGAAGTTTCATGATCATTATCATTAGCTTCCTCACTAATTGGTGTAGGTGTCACAGAAACCGGTTTCTGTGATGTACTAGTTTCCAATAAGGGATCAGGTACAGTTACCTCATCAAGTTCTACTTTTCTCCCACTCACTTCTTTCGAGAGAAACTCCTTCTCTAGAAAAACTCCGAATTTAGCAACAAAAGTCTTGCCTTCGGATCTGTGATAGAAGGTGTACCCAACAGTCTCCTTTGGGTATCCTATGAAGACACATTTCTCCGATTTGGGTTCGAGCTTATCAGGTTGATGCTTTTTCACATAAGCATCGCAGCCCCAAACTTTCAGAAACGACAACTTTGGTTTCTTGCCAAACCATAGTTCATAAGGCGTCGTTTCAACGGATTTCGATGGTGTCCTATTTAATGTGAATGCAGCCGTCTCTAAAGCATAACCCCAAAACAATAGCAGTAAATCAGTAAGAGACATCACAGATCGCACCATATCTAATAAAGTACGATTACGACGTTCGGACACACCATTATGTTGTGGTGTTCCGGGTGGCGTGAGTTGCGAAACTATTCCGCATTGTTTCAAATGCAGACCAAACTCGTAACTCAAATATTCTCCTCCACGATCAGATCGTAGAAACTTTATTTTCTTGTTATGATGATTTTCAACTTCACTCTAAAATTCTTTGAACTTTTCAAATGTTTCAGACTTATGTTTCATTAAGTAGATATACCCATATCTACTTAAATCATCTGTGAAGGTGAGAAAATAACGATATCCGCCACGAGCCTCAACATTCATTGGACCACATACATCTGTATGTATGATTTCCAACAAATCCATTGCTCTCTCCATAGTACCAGAGAACAGCGTTTTAGTCATCTTACCCATGAGGCACGGTTCGCAAGTACCAAGTGATTCATAATCAAGTGGTTCCAAAAGTCCATCGGTATGGAGTTTCTTCATGCGCTTTACACCGATATGACCTAAACGGCAGTGCCACAAATAAGTTGCACTATCATTATCAACTCTGCATCTTTTGATTTCAACATTATGAATATGTGTATCACTGCTATCGAGATTCATTAAAAATAGACAACTCTTCAAGGGTGCATGACCATAAAAGATATTACTCATATACATAGAACAACCATTATTCTTTGATTTAAATGAATAACCGTCTCGCATCAAACAAGATCCAGATATAATGTTCACGCTCAACGCTGGCACCAAATAACAATTATTTAGGTCTAATACTAATCCCGAAGGTAGATGTAGAGGTAGCGTGCCGACCGCAATCACATCGACTTTGGAACCATTTCCCACGCGCATCATCACCTCGTCCTTAGCCAATCTTCTCTTAATTCGTAGCCCCTGTTTCGAGTTGCAAATGTTAGCAACAGAACCAGTATCAAATACCCAGGTGCTACTGCGAGCATTAGTAAGGTACACATCAATAACATGTATATCACATATACCTTTGTTCACTTTGCCATCCTTCTTATCCGCCAAATACTTGGGGCAGTTCCGCTTCCAGTGACCAGTCTGCTTGCAGTAGAAGCACTCAGTCTCAGGCTTAGGTCTAGACTTGGGTTTCTTCTCCTGAGCAGCAACTTGTTTGCTGTTCTTCTTGAAGTTCCCTTTCTTCTTCCCTTTGCCCTTTTTCTTGAAACTGGTGGTCTTATTGACCATCAACACTTGATGCTCCTTCTTGATTTCTACCTCCGCGGCTTTTAGCATCGCGAAGAGCTCAGGAATAGTCTTATTCATCCCTTGCATATTATAGTTCATCACGAAGCTTTTGTAGCTTGGTGGCAGTGATTGAAGAACTCTGTCAATGACACTATCAACAGCAAGATTAACCCCCAGTTGAGTCAAGTGATTATGATACCCAGACATTTTGAGTATATGTTCACTGACAGAACTATTCTCCTCCATCTTGCAGCTATAGAACTTATTGGAGACTTCATATCTCTCAATCCGGGCATTTGCTTGAAATATTAACTTCAACTCCTGGAACATCTCATATGCTCCATGACGTTCAAAACGTCATTGAAGACCCGGTTCTAAGCCGTAAAGCATGGCACACTGAACTATCGAGTAGTCCTCAGCTTTGCTCTACCAGACATTCATAACATGTGGTGTTGCTCCTGCAGCAGGCTTGGCACTTAGCGGTGCTTCCAGGACGTAATTCTTTTGTGCAGCAATGAGGATAATCCTCAAGTTACGGACCCAGTCCGTGTAATTGCTACCATCATCTTTCAACTTTGCTTTCTCAAGGAACACATTAAAATTCAACGGAACAACAGCACGAGCCATCTATCTACAATCAAACATATACAAGCAAGATACTATCAGGTACTAAGTTTATGATAAATTTAAGTTCAATTAATCATATTACTTAAGAACTCCCACTTAGAAAGATATCCCTCTAATCTTCTAAGTGATCACGTGATCCAAATCAACTAAACCATGTCCGATCATCACGTGAGATGGAGTAGTATCAATGGTGAACATCAATATGTTGATCATATCTACTATATGATTCACGCTCGACCTTTCGGTCTCCGTGTTCCGAGGCCATATCTGTTATATGCTAGGCTAGTCAAGTTTAACCTGAGTATTCCGCGTGTGCAACTGTTTTGCACCCGTTGTATTTGAACGTAGAGCTTGAACGTAGAGCCTATCACACCCGATCATCACGTGGTGTCTCAGCATGAAGAACTTTTGCAACGGTGCATACTCAGGGAGAACACTTATACTTTGATAATTTAGTGAGGGATCATCTTATAATGCTACCGTCAATCAAAGCAAGATAAGATGCATAAAAGATAAACATCACATGCAATCAATATAAGTGATATGATATGGCCATCATCATCTTGTACTTGTGATCTCCATCTCCGAAATACCATCATACAAAACATGATCATCTCATACAATAAAATTTAGCATCATGTCTTGACCATATCACATCACAACATGCCCTGCAAAAACAAGTTAGACGTCCTCTGCTTTGTTGTTGCAAGATTTACGTGGCTGCTACGGGCTTAGCAAGAACCGTTCTTACCTACGCATCAAAACCACAACGATAGTTTGTCAAGTTGGTGCTGTTTTAACCTTCACAAGGACCGGGTGTAGCCACACTTGGTTCAACTAAAGTTGGAGAAACTGACACCCGCCAGCCACCTGTGTGCAAAGCACGTCGGTAGAACCAGTCTCGCGTAAGCGTACACGTAATGTCAGTCCGGGCCGCTTCATCCAACAATACCGCCGAACCAAAGTATGACATGCTGGTAAGCAGTATGACTTATATCGCCCACAACTCACTTGTGTTCTACTCGTGCACAACATCAACGCATAAAACCTAGGCTCGGATGCCACTGTAGGGGAACGTAGTAATTTCAAAAAAATTCCCACGCACACGCAAGATCATGGTGATGCATAGCAATGAAAGAGGAGAGTGTTTTCTACGTACCCTCGTAGACCGGCAATGGAAGCATTGACACAACGTAGAGGAAGTAGTCGTACGTCTTCCCGATCTGACCGATCCAAGTACCAAACATACGGCACCTCCGAGTTCTGCACACGTTCAACTCGGTGACGTCCCTCGAGCTCCGATCCAGCAAAGTGTTGAGGGAGAGTTTCATCAGCGCGACGGCATGATGACGATGATGATGTTCTACCGACGCAGGGCTTCGCCTAAGCACTGCTACGATATGACCGAGGTGGAATATGGTGGAAGGGGCACCGCACATGGCTAAGGAACGATCACGAAGATCAACTTGTGTGTCATGGGGTGCCCCCTTACCCCCGTATATACAGGAGGGAGAGGGGGAGGTGCGGCCGGCCCAAGGGGTGCACCTGGAGGAGTCCTACTCCCACCGGGAGAAGGACTCCCCCATCTTGCCTTGTTGGAAAAGGAAGGGGGAGGGAGAAAGAGGAAAGGGGGGCTTTCCCCCCCCTTCCTTGTCCTATTTGGACTAGGGGGGAGGGGGCGCGCGGCCTGCCCTGGCCGGCCCTCCTCTTCTCCCTTAGGGACCATGTAGGCCTAATAACCCCCGAGGTGGTTCCGGTAACCCCCCGGTACTCCGGTAAAATCTTGATTTCACCCGGAACGTTTCCGATATCCAAATATAGGCTTCCAATATATCAATCTTTATGTCTCGACCATTTTGAGACTCCTCGTCATGTCCATGATCACATCTGGGACACCGAACAACCTTCGGTACATCGAAACACAAAAACCCTAATTACGATCGTCACCGAACTTTAAGCGTGCGGACCCTACGGGTGAAAGGGCATTTCCCTACTTTATGTTTTGGATGATGATGACAACCCTTTGTTGGTCTAATCGTGTGCTATACGTTTCAGGTTCTCGATGCTTAGGCTTACATCGGATTGCTATTGCCTCTCATAGGAAAAGATCGAAGACGTGTCCTCTACGCTTTTATTCTCTTTGGTCGTAGGGAACCCGTACTATCAAGAGGGAATCCTCATTAGAAAGCACTGGGGGAATCTTTTCACGTACACGTTCATCTCCCCTACTTTGTCTTCCTCAGGTGTTAGAGAGTGAGAGTTTTTCCTTGTCTCTTCCCCTATCCTTCCTGCTCATTGTTTCTGCCCAGCGGTTGTACCGCTCTCTGGAGCGGTTGTACCGCTGGGTCTTGTCGCTCACCAGCTTTGCTCGAGCGGTTGTACCGCTGCCTCCGGGCGGTGGTACCGCCACCATGCTCTGCAAATGGTGGGGCGGTGGTTCCGTCCATGCACCGCTCAAGTACCGCTTGCGCTTCTGTTTTGATGCGGTTCTTGGGTGGTAGTGGCCCGGTTGGTCCGGTCGTTCCACGATAACCGGTACCACCGGTGGTCCGAGCGGTTCTTCCGCTCGAAACTTAGCCGCCCAAGAGATCAAGGCCATGCGGTTGTTCCGGCCAGGCACCACCCAAGTACCGGTCATGCTCCTATTTTGATGCGGTGGTTGTGCGGTGGCTAGGCAGTTAGTCCGGTTATTTTTCTTAACCGGTACTACCGCCCGCCTGTCCGGTTGTACCGCTTGGTAGGGTTCTGCAGATACACCGTGAGTCCCGGTTGTACCGGGACGAGGACCGGTTGTACTGCTGCAGTGCAAAAAAACGCAGTAACGGTTGGAATTGTGGGCTACTATATAAGTGAGCTTCTCTCACCTACCACTCTCACCTTTGACCTCTCTCACTCCACCATTAATGCACTTCAAGCTCTCTTGCCCGATCTCTCTCTCTAGCCACTCAAACTTGTTGATTTGCTAGGGATTGAAGGAGGAGACTTAGATCTACACTTCCACCAAAGGATATTTGCTTCCCCCATACTTTCCTGTGTGGATTTTGTTACTCTTGGGTGTTTGAGCACCCTAGACGGTTGAGGTCACCTCGGAGCCATATTACATTGTGGTGAAGCTTTGTGGTTTCATTGGGAGCCTCCAATTAAGTTGTGGAGAGAGCCCCAACCTTGTTTGTAAAGGTTCGGTCGCCGCCTTCAAGGGCACCAATAGTGGAATCAGGACATCTCGCATTGTGTGAGGGCGTGAGGAGAATACGGTGGCCCTAGTGGCTTCTTGGGGAGCATTGTGCCTCCACACCGCTCCAACGGAGACGTACTTCCTCTCAAAGGGAAGGAACTTCGGCAACACATCCTCGTCTCCACCGTCTCCACTCTTGGTTATCTCGTGCCTTTATTTGAGCAAGCTTATTTGTTTCATATCACTTGCTTGCTTGTGTTCCTATCCTTGTTGCATCATATAGGTTGCTCACCTAGTTGCATATCTAGACAACCTACTTTGATGCAAAGTTTAAATTGTTAAAGAAAAGCTAAAAATTGTTAGTTGCCTATTCACCCCCCCCCCCCTCTAGTCAACCATATCGATCCTTTCAATTGGTATCAGAGCCTCGTCTCTTTATTAAGGACTTTACCGTCCAAAGAGTATGGTTGATACCGTAGACGGTGTGGAGGAACACTCCGGTGTGAATCCGACCTCGTCTACGGGCAATGGGGGAACGTCGGTATCTCGTGAGGAGTTCAATGTGGCCTTGGAGACATTGAAAAACTCCATGACGACCGAAGTTGAAAGCATGTTTACTAAATTTCTTGAGGGGCTTAAACTATCCACCACACCGTTGAAAGTGGGTGACCCCGCCGACAAGGTGACAGATGCTATCCCCGACAAGGGGGAAGCTAGTGGTGAAAAGGCTCCTTCTTCTAGTGGTAAGAATGGGACCGGCATCTTTGCCCATGTGGAACCACCACTTGTTTATGGTGGACCGGTTCCTTCCACTCATTTGAATCATGCCGGTCCTCCCCCTAAGATTGTGAAAAATGAGGACTTTGATTCTTCGGCTTACCACTTTAAACATTATTTAAGTCATGTGAACACTAACCTTTGGAGAATCATTGAAGAAGGTTTCTATCTGCATGATCCAAGCAACTTCACTCCTCGAGAAGCCGCGGACAATCAATTCAATGAGAATGCTCTCTTCATCATTCAAGATGCAATTCCACCCGAAGACCTACCTCATCTTCGTCCCTTCGCCTTGGCCAAAGATGCATGGCATTGTGTTGTCTCTCTCTACCGGGGAAGCGCAAGCATTCAACGCTCCAACTATGAAGTGGTACAAGATGAGGCCGATGAGTTTGCAATGAAAGAAGATGAAGAACCTCGTGAGCTTTATTGGAGAGTAACCAAACTCGCGGTCTCACTACGAGATCACGGGAGCAAGGACACGGATGACAATTGGATCAGGCGCAAATTCCTTAAGGCAATGATGCCCTATCACAAGGCCATGTCCTCCGTCATTCGTCAAAGACCAGACTTCCACACTTTGACCTCAAGCGAAGTGTTGGATGAGTTTGTGGCCATGAACATTTTGGACAAGACCGCCGACAATGCGGTGCTTCATTCTCAAAGGGCAAAGAGGCCTAACCTTGCATTGAAGGCCAAGCTCACCGTTGAAGAAGAAGAAGAGGAGAGCAACCCCGAAGATACGAAGTATGCATATCATGAACACATGTCACTTGCTTCAAGGCAATTTTGGAGCAAGAAAAACTCGAGGCCAAACTTTAGCAAAAACAACTCAAGTGGCATGAAGAGCAAGAAATGTGTAAGGTCTTGCTACAATTGTGGCAACGTGAGTCATTTTGTTGCGGAATGCCCGTATGAGAAGAGGGAAGACAATGGTGGCAAGCTCATCCGAAAGGACAAGGCCAAGTCGTTCCCCAACAAGAGCAACTTCACCAAGAAGACTCCTCCCAAGGCATTGGTGGTACAAGAAGAGTACAATGAGGATGATGACGATGATGAAAGTGATGAGTCGGTTGCCATGGCCTCCGTTGCCATTGCAACGACTCCACGGGTGTCTCTCTTCGACTCACCCAATGAAAGCATCACCGCCAAGTGCCTCATGGCTAAAGCCACCAACAAGGTAACCTCCAACATCAAAACTACCATCATTAATCATCCTTCTCCGGCGGATAGCATTAATGAACTTGAGGAAGATAATGTGGAGGCTAATGAGTTTGAGGCCTTTATGGGCAAACTCAAGGGAAAATCCAAGAAGCACTTTGTTTCTCTCTTGGAACAACTTGGTGAAGCCAATGACACGATCGAGGCTCACGAAAACACCATCACTAAGATGGAAGGGCATAGTCGTGACTATGCCGATGAGATTTCGGATCTTTCCAATGCTCTTGAGGAAGAGCGTGGTCTTCGTTTGGCTCTTGAGGAGTCACACAACGTTGATCATGCTAAGTTAAAGAAAGATTATGATCATGTCCTCATTGTTTCTCATGTGCTAAACTCCGAGAAGGCCGAACTTGAGGTTGATTTTGCTAGACTCAAAGAGGAGTTTGATCTACTTGACAAGGCTCACAAGGTCTTGAAGGGTGCTCATGCTAGCCTCAAAGAGTCTCATGATCAACTTCAAGTAAAGCTAACCAAGGAAAAAGCCACTTTCCCTCGTATGATGTTAATTGATAATGCAAATGCTACTAACCCGTGTTGTGAGCATGTGCATCTCGTTGAGGAGAACGCTAAGCTAAAGGGGCAACTTGAGAGAGGTCTTGCGACTTGCATACAAGGCAATAAGAACCTCAACGATCTCTTGATCAACCAAAAGGGAGTTCTGGCCAAGGAAGGGGTTGGGTACGTGCCCGATTCCAAGAACAAGAAGAAGAATGACAAGACCAAATGACCTCCTCCTCTCATGCAAACCTTTGTGAAGGAGGGAGAGAGTGTCTCCGAGGAGAAGAAGAAGAACATTGCAAAGGGCGCAATGTCAAGAAGGGCAATGCCACCCCTCCCAACAAAGCCGGCAATTTTAATCCTTCTTATGTGTTATGCCGTGCTAGTGATGGGCATGTTTATGCCAAATTTGTTGGTTCTCTTCATGAATACATTGAATGGTCTATTTGGGTTCCAAAGACCCTTGTTACTAACATTAAAGGACCCATTACAAAATGGGTACCTAAAACCAAGCATTGATCTCTTGTAGGTGTTTGCTTCCGGTGGGGGATCATGGTTGCTCGATAGTGGAGCCACAAATCATATGACCGGAAGTAAGGACTTGGTGGTGGACGTACAAGGTTCCATCTATGCCCACCAATGTCGAGTGGGGTGACGCCTCATCTTCTAAGGTATTGGGACTTGGCAAGGTGGTCATCTCTCATGATCTCACGATCGAGAAGGTCATGCTTGTTGAGTCCCTTGCATACAATTTACTTTCCGTTCGTCAACTTGCAATCATGGGCTTTGCCACTTTCTTTGATATCAATACCGTGACCCTCTTGTGGAGCAAGACTCTTAAAGTAGCCTTTGTTGGGCATGTCGAGAATGGTCTATATGTGATTAACTTTTCGGAGCGACCCACTAAGACCGTGACGTGCCTAATGGCTAAAAGTGATGTGGGATGGCTTTGGCATCACCGTTTAGCCCATGTCAATATGAGATCTTTGCAAAGTCTCCTCAAGGGGGACCATGTCCGTGGACTAACGAATGTTAGTTTTGCTAAAGGTCGGGCTTGCAGTGCTTGTATCGAAGGAAAGCTACATGAGAAGGCTCACCCTCCCACGACTATAATTTATTCAAAGAGGCCTTTGGAGCTCCTTCACATGGATCTCTTTGGGCCTCCATCCTTCGATAGTCTTGGAGGTAGGAAGTATTGCTTGGTAATTGTGGATGACTACTCAAGGTACACGTGGGTGTATTTCTTCAAGAGGAAGAGCGAGACCCAACAAACTGTCATTGACTTTGCAAATGAAGCACAACGTCAACACAATGCAAAGATCTTGACAATAAGAAGTGACAATGGCATCGAGTTCAAGAACTACACCTTGGATGAGTTTCTTAGTTATGAGGGAATCAAGCATCAATATTCCGCACCCTACACCCCTCAACAAAACGGTGTTGCGGAGAGGAAGAACCGGACGTTGATGGATGCGGCAAGGACCATGATGGCGGAGTTCAAGTCTCCGTACAACTTTTGGGCCGAAGCCATCAACACCGCGTGTCATGCATCCAATCGGCTCTACCTCCGCAAGGGCTTGAACAAGACTCCATATAAGATACTCACCGGTAACAAGCCCAACCTCAAGTACTTCCGGGTATTCGGGTGTAAGTGTTTCATTCTCAAGAAAGGTGTTCGGTTGTCTAAATTTGAGGCTAGAGCTTATGAGGCATATTTGTTGGTTATGCTACAAACTCTCATGCTTACCGTGTCCTCAATAAATCCACGGGACTTATTGAGGAGACGTGTAACGTGGAGTTTGATGATAATAACAGCTCCCAAGTGGAGCAAAGTGGCACTTGTGATGTAGGTGATGAAATTCCTCCCCAAGCCATAAGAAGAATGGGTGTTGGCTTTATCCTATCCATTGAGGAACCCCTTGTGGACGAAGGAGAAGGACAAAGCTCCACTCAAGTGGAGCCATCACCAACCCAAGGCCCACACGCTTCCGAAGAACAACATGAAGGCCCTCATCCTCAAGAACATGACCAAGGGCAAGATCACGCTCAAGATGGTGTTGACCCATCAAGTGATGCCCAAGGTCAAGTTCTCTCCTCCGAGCAAGTTCAAAAACAAGAACAAGCCCAAGACGACGCTCAAGATGATCAAGTGACCACTTCTCGTCTCACCCCTGAGGAAGAATTAGAGCGTCGTGCCGCCAAGGTTGCTTCCAAGCTCTCCACCAAGGATCATCTCATGACTAATGTGCTTAGAAGCTTAAGAAAGGGGGTAAGCACTCGTAGATAATTAGCAAATTATTGTGAGCATCACGCGTTTGTCTCTTGTGTGGAACCCCACAAGGTCTATGAGGCACTAGAAGATCCGGATTGGCTCAATGCCATGCATAAAGAACTCAACAACTTCGAGCGCAACAAAGTGTGGAGATTGGTGCCAAGACCGACCGGGAATCACAATGTCATAGGAACCAAGTGGATATTTAAGAACAAGCAAGATGCCCATGGGATTATCATTCGCAACAAGGCTCGTTTGGTAGCACAAGGCTACTCCCAAGTCGAGGGTATCGACTACGGTGAAACCTTTGCTCCCGTTGCTCGTCTTGAATCCATTCGCATGTTGATTGCATATGCTTCTCATCATAACTTTAAGTTACAACAAATGGATGTGAAGAGTGCTTTTCTTAATGGTCCTATTAATGAATTGGTTTACGTCAAGCAACCCCCCGGGTTCGAGGATCCCTACCTTCCCGATCATGTGTATCAACTCGATAAGGCACTCTATGGCCTTAAACAAGCCCCACGTGCGTGGTATGACCACCTTACCGAGTTGTTACAAGATCGTGGCTTTGAAGTTGGGCTAATCGACCCCACTCTTTTTACTAAGAAGGTCAAAGGGGAGTTGTTTGTGTGCCAATTATATGTTGATTACATTATCTTTGGTTCACCTAACAAAGCTTTCAATGAGGAATTTGCCGCTCTCATGACCTCAAAGTTCGAGATGTCCTCCATGGGAGAGTTGAAGTTCTTTCTAGGGTTCGGAGTGAAGCAAAGAAGAGAAGGAACCTTCATCAATCAATCCAAATACACTCAAGACATGCTCAAGAGATTCAAACTAAGTGACGTCAAGCCGGCTTCCACTCCAATGCCCACCAAGTGCCAACTTGACTTAGATCCCAATGGTAAAGTGGTGGATCAAAAGGTATATCGCTCCATGATTGGTTCCTTGCTTTACCTTTGTGCATCTAGACCGGATATCATGTTGAGTGTGGGAATTTGTGCACGGTTTCAAGCCGCACCTAAGGAAAGTCACTATGTGGCGGTCAAACGAATCTTTCGATATTTGGCTCATACCCTAAACTTTGGCTTATGGTATCCAAGAGGATCAAACTTCAAGCTTGTAGGGTACTCGGACTCCGATTGGGCGGGAGACAAAGTGGATAGGAAGTCCACTTCCGAAGGGTGCCAATTCCTTGGTTGCTCTTTGGTAAGTTGGTCTTCCAAAAAGCAAAGTTGTGTGTCTCTCTCGTCCACCGAGGTGGAGTATGTTGCAGCCGGGAGTTGTTGTGCACAACTCTTATGGATGAGGCAAACTTTAAAGGATTACGGTGTCATTTGTGACAAAGTGCCTCTTTGGTGTGATAATGAAAGTGTCATCAAGATCTCTCTCAACCCGGTGCAACACTTCAAGACGAAGCATATTGAGATCCGGTATCACTTCATCCGGGATCACATTAGGCGAGGAGAGATCGAGCTCAACTATGTCAACACTCATGATAACCTTGCAGATATCTTCACGAAGCCCTTGGATGAAGCAAGATTGCGCGAGTTAAGGCATGAGCTAAATATCATTGATTCGAGCAATGTTGCTTGAACTCTTGCACACCCCACCGTACTCAACATGTTGTCTTGTTTAGATGTAGGCATGAACATAGGGGGAGTGATGTTCTCTCAATAAACTCTCCCTCCCCCCATTATGCATAAATTGATCAAGTCTTTCACATTAGCCATGTTTGATGGTACTTGTGCTTCAAAGACGAGTTTTGGTCATGGACCCAAGGATAATTCTTCGCGGTGCCATACCAATTGACTCAAACATAGGTGGCCTCGGCCACCGTCCTCTCTTGGGGTGGTTGGAGTTAGCCTTTTGTTCTCGTGTTGTTTTCTCTCGTTCCTTCTTTGCTCTTTGCGTTGGGTTCTCCTAGGGTGTTGCTTCTCTCCTGTTTCGTGCTCTTTCTTCCCCCCTTCGGATTGCACTCATTTGATCTTGGCTTGGGCATAGGTGGTCGGGCGATACAACCGGGATCATGGGCGGTTCCACCGCTGGTACCTGGTTGTGCCGTCCCAATGGGACTCCATTCGGTGTTTGGGCGGTTCCACCGCTGGTACCTGGTTGTGCCGTCCCAATGGGACTCCATTCGGTGTTTGGGCGGTTCCACCGCTCAAACCCATGGTAACCTACGTGTGGTACTACCGGTGGACTCTGGGCGGTACTACCGCTGCCTTCCAAGCACCGGAAGTACTATCTCCAACCACCGGTCTGTACCAGACGAGCGGTACAACCGCTCCCCGGAGCGGTTCTATCGGGGCGTGTACGGGCCTATATATACTCAACAGGGCTGAAGGGTTTTCTTTTTCCCTTCGCCCTTGTTCCTCTTCTCTGTGCCCTAGCCGCCGACCCTCTTTGCCCCTGCCCCGGAGTGTGTCTTGCACTTCGGATCCTTGGGCTCTCCGTGGATTCTCTCTGTGGAAGCCTCCCGATCTCTTCCCATGGATGGTGGTAATGCCTCGTGCTCTTTGCTCCTAGATCTTTCTAGGGTTCTTCTTTTGTCTAGGGCATTACTTAACTTTCCGCCTTTAGTGTTTGATATATGGAGTAGAGGAGATCTTTGTTTGCCTCCTGTCTTGTTTGCGGCACTTAGAATTTGGAATATTATGTGTGTGATTAGTATGCCTCGGTTAGACCTCTCTCCCTGGTAGTGCCACTGTCAGCGGTTCTACCGGCGAAGGAACCGGTACAACCGGAGTATATCAACCACCCCGCACTGTTCTATCTTCTCTGTTGCCGCAACATGTTCCTTTTCTGCTGGTGTGTGCAATCCTCTCATCCTTGCTGGGTTTTGTGTGCTTTTTCGTGTGTGTGTTCAGGGGGCTCTAGTTCTCGCTCTGCTCCTCGCAAGACCAAGAAGAGGGCACGAAGGACCTTGTGCCCGGTTGTGTCTGATGATGAAGAAGAAGTTGTGATTCCCACCAAGCCCACTCGCCGTGAAAAGTCTGCAGCTGCTAAGCAACATGTGGTTATGCTGTTGCATCATTGGAAAGCCAAGGATTGGGAAGCTTTCCGATCAAAGAATCCGTATGAGGTTCCCATTGCTCCCCGTTGGACCACCGTTCAGTTCCGGAATGAGATGCAAGTGTGGATTGTTCATGAACTCTTTGAGCACAACAAGAACGGATATGCCAAGCAGTGGACAATTGATCTTGACCATTGGAGGAACAACATGGAGTATTTTGGTGAGGCGCTGGTTCTCTGCGAGGAGTTTGATCTTGTCAAGCTCATGTCAGTCAACTGTGACTTTGATGTTCAACTCATCCATCAGTTCTATGCCACGGTTCATTTTGGGGAAGATGATGCGCGCACTCTCACCTTCATATCTCGTGATGAATTGTTTCACGTTCCCTGGAGGGCATTCTGCAATGCTATTGGCTACGAGGATACCGGTCTGGAAGGAAGGGGTGGCATTCGTCCTCATGACTTTCCTGAGTCCATGCTTAAGGAGAAGCTTGCCCCTCTGTACATTCAGGGCCATGGGATTATTGGAGAATCCAAGGATTTGGAGAAGGTCTATGACATCATGCACCGAGTGTTCCGCAATGTGCTCTTGCCCAACGTGGGCAATCAAGATGAGATTCATGGTTATCTGGTTGATTTGATGGTTGCTATGAAGACCATGGTGGGGACAGGGGCAACGTTTGATGTGTCAAATTGGATGTGGCATGAGATGTACAACATGGTCATCTACCATAAAGTCCCTATCTATGCTCCGTTTGTCATGTGCTTTCTGAACTCTGTGTGGGCTGTTCATCATCCTGGAGAGCTCCTCACTTCTCCAGACAACCTCACTGTTCATGAGGTCAAGCTCCTTAATAAGAAGAAGCATGCCGAGCCTCGCTTCCCTGCAAATGCTCCTGAGGATGTCTATGCTACTTCTGACGATGAGGACTTTGAGCTAGAGCCAGGGGCCAAGCCTTCGTGGGTGGCCAAACTCACTGCCAAGGTGAAGAAGACCTTTTGTCTCCAGGCTGACATCCAGAAAAGGATGTATGAGGCACATGTCAATGAGAAGCTTGCATGACGTCGCCAAAATTCAATGATGAAGCACCACAACATGCCGGTTCATAGTGGCTTTGAGAAGAGCATCACCCCAGAGGAGCGTTGGATATCTACCCATAGCACCTGGACTGATGATGAAGCCCCTCGCTAGCCATCCTCCTCGTTTGCAGCAGCTGACAATGCCATGGAAGAATCTCATCACGACGACGATGACGACTCTGATGATGAGGATCCAGATGCGACCGAGGAGTCAGAGGAGGACGCCTGAGCTTTGGGACGCTAGCTTTGCTCTTTTCCTTTTTGGTGTCTTGATGCCAAAGGGGGAGAGGATTCTATAGGTCTCGGGGATGGGTTTTTCTTTTTCTCGTTTTCTTGTGTTGGTCTTTGTTCGTTGTTTTGTTCCTTGCTGTTTGTGAGACTTGTTACTCATGTTACCTTTCCGTTCATCGGTCATTATCGTTATTATTGCACTCTAAGCTTTATATTGTCAGAGTGGTGAGTCTACAAAATCTAGGGGGAGTCTAGTCTTGAAAGTGTGCCCATGCTTTCTAACAGCTAGTTTCTATTGGGGCACATTTTCAGGGGGAGTTCCGTCTAGATTTTGTTGACTTATCTCTTGCAATTTGTGTTGTTGTCATCATCCACCAAAAAGGGGGAGATTGAAAGGGCATTTCCCTACTTTATGTTTTGGATGATGATGACAACCCTTTGTTGGTCTAATCGTGTGCTATCCGTTTCAGGTTCTCGATGCTTAGGCTTACATCGGATTGTTATTGCCTCTTGTAGGAAAGATCGAAGACGTGTCCTCTATGCTTTTATTCTCTTTGGTCGTAGGGAACCCGTACTATCAAGTGGGAATCCTCATTAGAAAGCACTGGGGGAATCTTTTCACGTACACGTTCATCTCCCCTACTTTGTCTTCCTCAGGTGTTAGAGAGTGAGAGTTTTTCCTTGTCTCTTCCCCTATCCTTCCTGCTCAATGTTTCTGCCTAGCGGTTGTACCGCTCTCTGGAGCGGTTGTACCGCTGCCTTCGGGCGGTGGTACCGCCACCATGCTCTGCAAATGCTGGGGTGGTGGTTCCGTCCATGCACCGCTCAAGTACCACTCGCGCTTCTGTTTTGATGCGGTTCTTGGGCGGTAGTGTCCCGGTTGGTCCGGTCGTTCCACGATGACCGGTACCACCGGTGGTCCGAGCGGTTCTTCCGCTCGGAACTTAGCCGCCCAAGAGATCAAGGCCATGCGGTTGTTCCGGCCAGGCACCGCCCAAGTACCGGTCAAGCTCCTGTTTTGATGCGGTGGTTGTGCGGTGGCCAGGCGGTTAGTCCGGTTATTTTTCTTAACCGGTACTACCGCCCGCCTGTCCGGTTGTACCACTTGGTAGGGTTCTGCAGATACACCGTGAGTCCCGGTTGTACCGGGACGAGGACCGGTTGTACCGCTGCAGTGCAAAAAAAACGCAGTAACGGTTGGAACTGTGGGCTACTATATAAGTGAGCTTCTCCCACCTACCACTCTCACCTTTGACCTCTCTCACTCCACCATTAATGCACTTCAAGCTCTCTTGCCCGATCTCTCTCTCTAGCCACTCAAACTTGTTGATTTGCTAGGGATTGAAGGAGGAGACCTAGATCTACACTTCCACCAAAGGATATTTGCTTCCCCCATACTTTCTTGTGTGGATTTTGTTACTCTTTGAGCACCCTAGATGGTTGAGGTCACCTCGGAGCCATATTCCATTATGGTGAAGCTTCATGGTTTCGTTGGGAGCCTCCAATTAAGTTGTGGAGAGAGCCCCAACCTTGTTTGTAAAGGTTCGGTCACTGCCTTCAAGGGCACCAATAGTGGAATCACGGCATCTCGCATTGTGTGAGGGCGTGAGGAGAATACGGTGGCCCTAGTGGCTTCTTGGGGAGCATTGTGCCTCCACACCGCTCCAACGAAGACGTACTTCCTCTCAAAGGGAAGGAACTTCGGCAACACATCCTCATCTCCACCGTCTCCACTCTTGGTTATCTCGTGCCTTTATTTGAGCAAGCTTATTTGTTTCATATCACTTGCTTGCTTGTGTTCCTATCGTTGTTGCATCATATAGTTTGCTCACCTAGTTGCATATCTAGACAACCTACTTTGATGCAAAGTTTAAATTGTTAAAGAAAAGCTAAAAATTGTTAGTTGCCTATTCACCCCCCCCTCTAGTCAACCATATCGATCCTTTCAACGGGTTCGAGAACTATGTATACATGACCGAAACACGTCTCCGGTCAATAACCAATAGCGGAACCTGGATGCTCATATTGGCTCCTACATATTCTACGAAGATCTTTATCGGTCAGACCGCATAACAATATATGTTGTTCCCTTTGTCATCGGTATGTTACTTGCCCGAGATTCGATCGTCGGTATCTCAATACCTAGTTCAATCTCGTTACCGGCAAGTCTCTTTACTCGTTCCGTAATACATCATCCCGCAACTAACTTATTAGTTGCAATGCTTGCAAGGCTTGAGTGATGTGCATTACCGAGAGGGCCCAGAGATACCTCTCCGACAATCGGAGTGATAAATCCTAATCTCGAAATACGCCAACCCAACAAATACCTTCGGAGACACCTGTAGAGCACCTTTATAATCACCGAGTTACGTTGTGACGTTTGGTAGCTCACAAAGTGTTCCTCCGGTAAACGGGAGTTGCATAATCTCATAGTCATAGGAACATATGTAAGTTATGAAGAAAGCAATAGCAACAAACTAAACGATCAAGTGCTAAGCTAATGGAATGGGTCAAGTCAATCACATCATTCTCCTAATGATGTGATCCCGTTAACCAAATAACAACTCATGTCTATGGTTGGGAAACATAACCATCTTTGATCAACGAGCTAGTCAAGTAGAGGCATACTAGTGACACTCTGTTTGTCTATGTATTCACACATGTATTATGTTTCCAGTTAATACAATTCTAGCATCAATAATAAACATTTATCATGATACAAGGAAATAAATAATAACTTTATTATTGCCTCTAGGGCATATTTCCTTCAATAAACATCCTTCCTTTCCATTGGTCTAATTATCATAATAATCACATTTTCCTTTCCATTGTTTTGCTTTCTGGTAATCAAACTTGTCTGAGCAGAGATAATTCCCTGCTTATGAAAAACACCTCGGAGTACAAGCTCTGTCAGTAAGACCTTGTCACTATTGTTGATGACATTCCGGTAACCACCGATGGACGGGAACTTTGCCTATTGGTCCGCCTCGTTTCAACGAGCAGGAAAATGGTTCTCTTCGTCCCACGCCCTTGGTACCAAACGTTGTTGCCAACATAACTGACAGGCTATCCTCTGACCTGCCTTGCTATCATGACCGTTCAAGATGTTAGCGCCTTCCTGCTTTTAACCCACATGGTGGGCCCATAACCCACAGGTCCCAGGATCGGAACCTGACTCTCCTGTATATCTTTGATTCTGAAATATTCTTGCATTTGGCTTCGTATCATGTCACGAGCCACCTTTCTAGAGATGATCTATTCCCGATGCTCTGAACCCCTTTCTCACACTCTGTTCAGGTATCAATCGTTTATCCATTCGCTTGAAACTTCCTATTGTACCTTCATATTTTGCTCTCGATGTTTAATTAAGTTTCAACTCGAGAGATATTTCTACCTCATTCCCTGAATTGTTCACCAGATAATCAACCCTATAAGGGTCAGTTCTCCTGAAGTTGCTCTTTACTTCCCCACTTAAATCTCGGGACGAGATTTCTTGTAGTGGAGGAGATTTGTAACACCCCAGTGTCATGCTATAGTAATCCCCTGTTAATGGTGCCATGTCATCATGTTACTGTTGCTAATCTTCACTTGATCCAAATCACTATTCAAATTCGAATCCAATCTAAAGTCAAAAATTCATATTTGTCAGACATGAAATCTAAAATGTTCATCATGTGACATTAATTCTTTTGATAATATTGTCAGTGAACTAACTTTTTTCCAAAATGTCTAAGTGCCCTAAACTAGTTAAAACAGTGGCTAAAGCATTTAAATTAAATGCTTTTTAAGTTAAAAAAATGCTAAGCTAATGTATTATAATGTTAAGCATAATGTGGCAGTAGCCTAAGTTACTATTATGCTAAGTGTAAATTTTATAAATTATAAAACTGTTTTGCTTTTTGAAAATAAAAGAAAGTAGAGAAGTTTTAAAAAAATAAAACCAGAAAACTTTAAAAGGAGAAGGGGCCCCCACCCCTCTCTGCCTGGGCAGGCACAGCCGGCCCAGTAGACCAAGCCAGCCCAGCCAGCCCCCTTGCTCTCCTTACCCACCCCGAGCCGAACCCTAGCCGGTTCCCTCCCCACTCGCCCCCACTTCCCTCCCCCACGACCCGCTC
>NC_041384.1:512342968-512366957 GCF_002162155.2 Triticum dicoccoides | reverse complement strand
GATCGAACCCGTCTCCGCCTGACCGCCCCGTCGCCACCTCGTCGGCGCCCGTCCCTCCTTCCCCTCCCGTCCGCGTGCCGCCCCGGCCCCTCCACCCCCGATCTGGAATGGGGGCTCAACCCCGCGGCGCCCCGAGCTCGATCCCGCGCCTCCCATCGCCGCCGTGCTCGGCCACCGACGTCGTCGCTCGGACCCCCCCATGCCGGACCGCCTCCTCGACCACGCCCCACCTCTCCATCACCGGCGCCAACACCTCACCGCCACATCACCACGACCGTCCCCGACCTCTTCCTCGCCGGCTGACCTGGAGCCACGCCATCCTCTTCCCTCCAACGTCGATGAGGGCCTCGCCCCCTCCTCTCTCGGTCACAAACGCACTCCGACGACCGCTCCAGGTCACCGCTCGCCTGCGCCGCCCTCTCCCGCTCGCAGAGGCCTGCGCTCTCCCGTGCCTGGTTTTGGCCATTTTTGCACGCCGCCGTCGTCGTCGTGGGTTCCGGCAACCCCTGCGTCGCCAGCCGCCGCGGACCGACGCGCGCCGTTGCCCCTAACCCGTAGCCGCTCTCGGCTGACCAAAGGGTCACCAGAGCGGCGAGTCCAGCGACCCACCGCCGCCCTTTGTACCCATCGCCGGCGTGCCCCTGCGTGGGTCACTGCCAAGTGGGCCCTGCTGGGTTAGCCACTAACCACCACCACTAACTAGGGCCTAACCCCCGCCCACTGACTGCCCTTGCCCGCACACTTTTTAACTTAATTAAAATAGGGTTAAAACCATGTTTAAATCTCTAGAGTATGACATGTGGGCCCCCTGTTAATTAAACTGATTTTTTAAATAAATCTAGTAACTAACAGCCGCTGACCGTGGGGCCCAGCCCCTTTAAAAAAACAACAAAATGTATTTTAAAAATAAGAATAAGTAATTAGTTAACTAACTAATTAATTAAATAGGTAATTAATTAACTTAATTAACTATGTTCAGTACCTAATTAACTTGATTAGTTAATTAAAACTGTTAATTAGTTGTTAGTCTATGACAGAACGGTCCCACACGTCAGGGTTGACTTTGGTCAACTCTGTTGACTACTGACGTCATGCTGATGCAATAACCCCATTTTAGATTTAATAATAATTTTAGAATATTGCATAAAACTTTAACAAATTAATTTAAATTAATCCGTAGCTCGGATCGAAAAACTTTGTACATGAAAGTTGCTCAGAACGACGAGACGAATCCGGATACGCAGCCCGTTCGTCCACCACACATCCCTAGCATAGCGAACACGCAACTTTCCCCTCCAATTCATTTGTCAAAAAACGCGAACCACCGGGGATACTTTCCCGGATGTTTCCCCCCTTCGCCGGTATCACCTCCTACCGTGTTAGGTCACACCCGGCATATCTTATTGCCATGTTATGCTTTGTGGTGCTATGTTTTCTTTATATTTATTGTTTCTTCCCCCTCTTCTCTCCAGTAGATCCCGAGATCGATGCTGCCCTTGTGATCGACTACGTCGACGACGACCCCCCTCCTTGCCAGAGCAACCAGGCAAGCAAACCCCCCTTGAGCATTCCGATAGCGCCCATTTCCTCCCCTCTCATGCTTGCATTAGAACTGCTACTAGTTTATGTATGATCCTACTCTGATGCATAGCCTTTTTTTGTTACCTGCTTTCATACCTTACCTGCTTATTCTAAACTGCTTAGTATAGGTTGGTTAGAGATCCATCAGTGACCCCACCTTGTCCCAGTTGCCTCGCTTTATGTTTGATGACTCGATCAACGTGATCGACGTCCAGGCCCCGACACCGCACATCACCCCCCTAGTTGTACGACTCTGCAGAGTTACCATCAAGTGCCGAGGGTCTGTTGTTCCATCATATGCCTCTATGTTTACGGGTTTGAATCCCTCTGGAAATTCATAGTCCAGGACCTCATCGGTGAAACATAGGGGGTGTGCGGCACCCCTGTATTTGGGTGTGCTGGATTCTGATGATGGCTTCATAGCGTTGCTTACGAGAGCCTGCTTTCTTGGCCCATAAATGGACCTGACTGGGCCATGATGCGAATCCTTAAGTGGGTCGCATGCCAATTTAGGTACGGCGCCGCTTGCCGCTTTATGGGGTCGTCTATACGACTGTGTGGCTTTCTCATTTTTTGAATGCGAGGGCTCTAGGGCCTCTTCGTCGAATTCAGGCAGTAGCTTTCTTTTCGGATAGCTTTTAGTGCGGCGACTGTCGCCGTATTTATCTGCGGTATTGATTACTTTGCTCCATCTAATCCGGAGTGCATCTTCCGCTGTTTTTAGCTTCCGCTTCTGCTTTTTAGGTTGCGTGCAGTTGCAACGAGCCTCTCATGGAGATTCTTCTGCTCCATAGGTTTATCCGGCGTGAGGTCGTCCGGAATGCCGTTTTCGCCGGAGGAGGGATGTTCGGTTTCTCTATCCGTGTTGCCCTGTTCGGACGGTTGCTCTAAGGCCTGCTCGTCGTCTACCGGCTCGTCCTGCTCTATGGCTGGGGTTTTGTCAAGGCGGGGCTTGGGTCGGCGTTTACGCCAACGCTTTGATTGCTTTTCGGGGGGTCGATCTCCCGTCCCATCCCCTTTTTCCTCGTTGTCGCTTCCTTTAGGGGTGTCCACCATGTACACATCGTGAGATGAGGTGGCTGTCCAATGCCCTATGGGCGTTGGTTCGTAGGTATCTCCTGGATCGTCATCCATGCTGTCGATGTCTCCGGAGTCGAAGTTCAGCACGTCGTTTAAATTGTCGACAGTGGCTACCAAGTGGGTGGTGGGTGGGCTTTGAATTTCTTCATCGTCCGTATCCCATCCTTGCTGACCGTAGTTCGGCCAGGGCTCTCCTGATAAAGAGAGAGAGACTTGAGAGAGTTCAGGATATCGCCAAAAGGCGAGTGCTGAAAGATGTCTGCGGCGGTGAACTCCATTATCGGCGCCCAATCGGATTTGATCAGCAGGGGCGCGGGGGGTTCGGAGTTCAGAAAGGAGTCCGGATCCTCGGAGTCACGGGCCGTGCAGAGTGCGGGGCTAGCGTTCGGCTCGATCACTTTTGGGATCGCAGCCCCTGAGGTGACGTCCAACCGCTCATCCTTGATTGGCCCAATAGGCTCTGAGTTTGGGGTCGGAACCGATGCGTGTGCGGCCTCCAGGACACTGTCCGGGGGCAGAGCTAGATCATGCCCCTCGAGATAGTGCGGCGCACTTGGTCGTGGCTCGAACCCGTCGAAGATCAAGTCTCCGCGGATGTCAGCCGTGTAGTTTAAGCTTCCAAACCTGACTTGATGGCCATGGGCGTAGCTTACGATCTGCTCCAGGTGGCCGAGCGAATTGGCCCGCAGAGTGAGGCTGCCGAAGACGAAGGTCTGTCCGGGGAGAAAAGTCTCACCCTGGACGGCATCGTTGTTGATGATCAAAGGAGCCATCGGGCCTAAAGGCGACGACACAGAGGAACTCTCAATGAAAGCACCAATGTCGGTGTCAAAACCGGCGGATCTCGGGTAGTGGGTCCCGAACTGTGCGTCTAGGCCGGATGGTAACAGGAGGCAGGGAACACGATGTTTTACCCAGATTCGGGCCCTCTTGATGGAGGTAAAACCCTACGTCCTGCTTGATTAATATTGATGATATGGGTAGTACAAGAGTAGATCTACCACGAGATCAAGGAGGCTAAACCCTAGAAGCTAGCCTATGGTATGATTGTTGTATATGGAGTTGATTGCCTATGGACTACAACCCTCCGGTTTATATAGACACCAGATAGGGTTAGGGTTACACAGAGTCGGTTACAATGGTAGGAGATCTTGAATATCCGCATCGCCAAGCTTGCCTTCCACGCCAAGGAAAGTCCCATCCGGACACGGGACGAGGTCTTCAATCTTGTATGTTCATAGTCCAGGAGTCCGGCTGAAGGTATAGTCTGGCTACCCGAACACCCCCTAATCCAGGACTCCCTCAGTAGCCCCTGAACCAGGCTTCAATGACGACGAGTCCGGCGCGCAAATTGTCTTTGGCATTGCAAGGCGGGTTCCTCCTCCAACTCCTTCATAGAAGATTGTAAACACCAAGAGTAATGTCCGGCTCTACAAAATAAGCTTCCACATATTGCCATAGAGAGAATAATATTAACACAAATCAAATCTGCTGACGTATTCCGTAGTGCGTCAACACACTACAGCCAAGTCCTTTACTTGAATCGATTTCACTTTTCCACCTCAGCGTGTTTTGCGAGGCGGTTTCCTTGGCACGTCTTGTCAAAGCAGAGATCGTGTGCCCCCCTTTTACGGGATTCTCATCAATACGGACGTGGGTAACCCGATCGTGCCAGTTAGCTTGTTTTCTCGATTAAAGGCGAGTCCCAAACGGTTACGGGGAGGGCTCCTGGTATTCAACCTCTTATAAAGAGACCAGGGCCTTACTCCTTTTCTCCAATCCCAAAACAAGTTCGCCCGTCGCCTCGAGTTCCAACACCCTAGGCTCCAGATTCCGGGTGCCTCAGACCTTCGACAATGTTCGGTTCCAACCTTCAGGGCCGATGGATGCCCTCCTCCGTCACGGAGGAGGACGTGCTAAAGTTGAGAGAGGCTAAGTTCTTGACCGCCAAAATTCCGCACAGGTTGCCTGCTCAAGGGCAGGCTATCCCCAGTCCCCAGCCCGGTGAGAGCGTGGTGTTCGTGTCTCACTTCCTTCGGGGGCTAGGCTTCCCGATGGATCCCTTTGTGAGGGGACTGCTGTTTTATTACGGACTGGAATTCCACGACTTAGCTCCGGAGTCCATCCTCCATATCTCCTCGTGTATCGTTGTATGTGAAGCGTTCCTCCGTGTTACCCCTCACTTCGGATTATGGCTCAAGACTTTCAAAGTGGAGCCGAAGATGATCAAGGGACGGCACGCAGAGTGCGGAGGCATTGTTATAAGCAAAAATGTTGATGCTCCATGGCCCGAGGGCTCTTTTCAAGAGGAGCTAGGCTTGTGGCAACGAGAGTGGTTTTATATCACCACTCCCCGAAGCACCAAGTGGGTGGCGCTTCCTGCCTTTCGCTCGGGTCCCCCACCACGGCTAGCGTCATGGGTTAACAGAGGGTTAGATTGGGGTTTGCCCAAAGACGTGCCCTTGTTACAGGGCCGCATTAAGGATCTCTTGGAAGGAGACCTCAGCCTGGTCAAGGTGACGTAGGTCATGCTGATTCGCCGAATATTGCCCGGCAAATCTCGCTCCCTTTGCCTGTGGGAGTTTAATCCAGAGGGACCGCGAGCTCTCCAGAATTTCATGGGCGCAACGCCCGCGGAGATGTATAAATTGTTCTCCGGATCATGAGAGACGTGTCCAGATTTAACCGAGGACGCAGGCCTAAGCTGCAATCGCCCGGATACTCAAGTAAGCAACCTTGTGCCCGGACCTTCTATCCGTATAATTGTCATAAACTTGCCCCTGAAAGAGCCATCCTTTTAAACAGGAGTGGATAGCGAAGGCAAAGCTGATCAGGTGTCTGGCTCCCCTTCCTGAAACCAGGCCGGATCCCGTGCTGGTCAGGATGCTGGAAATAATGCCTTTGGAGGGGGAGGACAAGGAAGCTATGGCCTCCTCGAAGGAGGCTGCTCTGAAGGGAGGAACCGACAATTCCTCTCCTGAGGGGAAGAAGAGAGCCGCCTCTGACGACCCGGAAACCATGGCCTCGAAGCGGGGGGAAAAATCCTCATCAGAGGGTCCGACGCCGGGGAGTTCCTCGGCTGGACTATGCCCTCAAGGGGATCAGCCCTCCAGCGAGCCGTAAGTAGAGAAAGATTTTCCTTTTGAGGGATGAGGGAAATCCTTGATTTATATCTGAGAAGATTAACCGAATTTTTACCTTGTAGCTCGGACCTCAGCCCTTCTCAGCAGAGCTCGTCTTCGGGGGATCTCCTTCCGGAGATGATGGAGAGCGGGACGCCTCCCCCTGCCGTGCCGTCTAGCGAGGCGGGCGACCCTGAGGTGTCGTCGCGGAGGGTTTCTCCGAATCCGGCAGGGGTGGAAGATAGCTATGTGGCCCCCCAAGGTTCTCCGCGTCCGGCCTTCAAAAGAGATCGTGGGACAAGTCCGGCACCGTCTGGTGCTCGGCCGGAGGAGCTAAAGATTCTGCTGGGGCGAGCTTCTATCTCGGAGGAGCACCGTGCATTGATGGGCATGGTGATTGAAAGGATCTCATCCGCAGAGAGCGGATTGCATGAGGCCGTCAAAAGTTTACTGATGGGTTTTGAGGTACATTAGATAATGTACACTTTTGTCAGTTGCGCATGAATAAGATGCGCCCTGTGTAGATAGTAGCCCCTGAGACTCTGCGCGTCGTCAAGAAATGACGGCACGCGGAGGATCATAATCCCAGGTCTAAGATGTCGCCTTTGAATGTAGGCGGCAGGGTGTCCGGAATCGAGCCGAACTGAAGATTTTTCCGAACTAAAGCAGCAACTGGACGTGGCAGGTGCCGACATCACGCTTGTTAATAGCGGCTTGATGAGGCTCAAGGTATGTAATTCCTCGGGCGGCATCAGGTAAGAACAGTTTTATGCCTGTGTCTTACGATGTGTGTGTGTTTGACGCAGATGGTGCGGCCGCCGTGGAGAGTCTTAGGGCAGAACTTGCCCGAGCTAAAGAACAAGCCAAAGAAAGTGATGCGGCTGCCAAGAAAGCCCTTGAAGAGCTGAGAGCCGAACAGGATGCTCATTGCCGAAGCAAGGAAGAGATGGCCGAGATGGCCGAAAAGTTAAAGAGTGCTGCAGACCGTTGCAGACTTCTTGAGAAAGAAGACCAGGCGAAACAGACGGACTTAGAGAAGGCCGTTGCCAATGCCAAGGACGCGCGCTCTGCGATGAGAGCTGCGAAGGAGGAGCTGCATCAGGCCGAACAGATTACGGCTGGAAAGCCCTTTATGTTGCGAAGGAAATTTTGCGATCCGAAGTTTGCTCCGTTGGACCGGATGTGGAGTGTGGAGGATACCTATCTGGATTTGGCAGCAAGTGCTACTGATGCGACCAAACACTTTCGAGATCAGAAAGATCGCGAAGTGGAAAAGCTTTTCTGGTCGTAGTTTCACAATCCAGAGCGTCCACTGGCAGTGGACGATCGTTTGGCTCCATGGGCCGAACTGAATAGGTTGTCCGGACTCGCCATGAAGTACGTCATGGGTCATCTGTGGCCGGGGAGATCGGAGCTGAAGAGTTATTTCAGCTTGGTGCAGCAATTCCTTGATGCGGTGCCGCGTATTGATGCAATGAAGAGGTCAGCATGCATAGAGGGCGCAAGGATGGCTCTTGACCGTGTCAAGACATACTGGGCAGAGATGGAGACCACTGTTGTTGCGTCCCGAGATTCGGACAAAAGCCGAGTACCCTCCGAGCACTATTTTCAGGAAGTCCTTGAAGGCGCTCGTGTAATAGAGACGCAGTGCTCAAAAGATGCTATGTTATGATAGCATATGTAATTATAAAGTAATATTTTGATAAACTGTAGTGGCCTTTTTATACTTGTGCCTTCAAGTATTGGGCACACCTCCTGTGCGGCCGTTTTAAGATATATATATACAAAATCTGAAAGATGGCAGTCGTTGGCTTCAGCCCCCACGCACATAGTGCGGGGATGCTCGCAGAAGACGCATTTTCACACTTAACCCAACATCTTGGTCCTACAAAGGAGGTGATAGCGCAGTGGGCCAGGCAACCGGACTATAATGCTTTAACACTTTCACTTAGCCATAGGAGCTTGACAGTGAGACTATTTAGGTAGCCCCTTGGTGGTGACTGCGCTCGCCCGAGTTCGAGGCGCGTATGTGCCTGACCGGGAAGCGGCCCTTCGTTAAAGCGGAGGAATCCGATAGATTCTGATAGGTCATCGAGTGGCTGACCAGTCTCACGCTACATCATGACAGTCAGTTTTCGGCTTTCTCTACTGAGGTGCTCGCCCGGCCGAACTGGGGCACAATCGCAGTAGTTCTCCTGGTGCTACCTTAGCTGATAGAGCGGAACGTAAGGTAGCCGAACTCAGGAGCCGGGCAACCCAACATTTGACCAAACACATGATTCGGAGCCGATGCATATAATGCCAAAACTCGCGACGCCGAACACTCCCTAAGGTGTTCGGTCTTTATGAGTGCGGGCGAAACAACACTCTTTATTAAAAAAGCCCCTAGTGTCCAGGTACGTGCAAAAATTCTGACGTGGCCACATGCCAAGACGCCAGCCTCCTCCTTGGTTATAGCAGAAAAAACCAGGGGATGTATAGCAACAAGAGACAGTAAAAAAGGTTTACGCAGGGTCTTAATCTGAAAAGAATCCTTTAGGACGGGTCCCTACTGCACGTCTGCGCCTGTGTCTCCGTTGTGCCGTATCCTGGATGGGCGCCGCACGACGTTCATCTGTAAAAGAGAGGAACTGAGTTGAAAACGGGTCGTGCCGAAAAAGTTGAAAATAAACAAAGTAAAAAGTAAAATATATAAGATTGAGCTTTATTGTCTCTTATTGTATATGCGTGGAGCCCCTAGTGCGGGGGTATATGGCTTCTAGGCCTGCATTAATGATGATTTTGCGCCGAACTTGTCTATCCGCATTCGTGGTCTTGAATGACCTATTTCTAAGTTTTTTGGCCGGTGAGGCCATTTTGCTGTGGGCCTGTCAAAGCGGTCGCACAGTCCTCTGCTTGGGGAGGCGCACTTTAGTGCTTCCCCTTCAAAGAGATGATGCCTCGTGGACCGGGCATCTTAAGCGTAAGAGATGCATAATGCGGTATTGCGTTAAAGCGAGCGAAAGCTTCGCGTCCCAGTAGTGCTTGATAGTGACTTGAGAACGGGACGATATGGAAGGTCAGCTTTTCACGGTGGAGGTTATCGGCAGAGCCGAATATGACTTTGAGCCGGAGGAAACCCATACAATGGGTGTCCGGACCAGGTATTACCCCTTGAAATGAGGTTTTGCTGCGGCGGATTCTTGCTGGGTTTATCCCCATGTGCTGGATTGTATCCTGATACATCAGGTTTAGTCCACTACTGCCGTCCATAGGGACATTTGAAAACTGGAGTCCGCCAATTATTGGATCGAGTATCAAGGCAGTCCAGCCTACATTCTTGAAATTTCTAGAATAATCTAGCTGATCGAAGATGATCGGTTTTGACAACCAGTGGCAGGACCCTTTGGGGATGGGACGTGTGGTGCGTGCCTTTACGGGCGCCGCACGTTTTGTTATGTGAAGTGAGTTCACTATTTTTACTTCTTGTGGAAAGTTCTTTTGTTTCCTGGTGCTCTGCTTTTGGGGTTCATCCTCGTCTTCGCTTGGTATGTCGAGCCCCTTGTGTTCGACATTGAGTCTGCCGGATTGTTTGAAAACCCAACAGTCTCTGTGGGTATGGTTAGCAGGCTTCCCGGGAGTACTGTGTATCTGACATATCCTGTCCAGCATTTTATTTAGGTTGGATGGATCGTCCCTGTTATCCTGGGGGGGGCGATTTTTCCTAATTTTGTCGTGAGCCTTTGAATCCGGCATTGACTGCCGTGCTCTTCGGACTTTTGTCCTTAGTCCAGCGACGGTCCTTGTTGCGTCGCGGCTTTCCGTTTCCATCCCTAGTTTCGGATGTACTTGGGTCGCTGGGGCTGCACCTTGCCAACCAGCTGTCCTCCCCTGCACAAAAGCGGGTCATGAGGCTTGTTAGTGCGGCCATTGTTCTTGGCTTTTCTTGGCCGAGGTGTCTGGCGAGCCATTCGTCTCGGACGTTATGCCTGAAAGCTGCTAAGGCTTCGGCGTCCGGACAGTCGACTATCTGATTCTTTTTAGTGAGGAATCTATTCCGGAACTGCCGAGCTGATTCTCCGGATTGTTGAGTTATGTGATTGAGATCGTCTGCATCCGGAGGGCGGACATAGGTCCCTTGAAAGTTTGCTCGGAAAGCATCCTCGAGCTCTTCCCAGCTTCCAATTGTGTTTTCGGGAAGGCTTTTAAGCCAATGCCGGGCTGGCCCTTTAAGCTTAAGGGGTAAATATTTTATGGTGTGGAGATCATCTCCTCTAGCCATGTGTATGTGGAGGATATAATCCTCGATCCAAACTCCAGGGTCTGTTGTTCCATCATATGCCTCTATGTTTACGGGTTTGAATCCCTCTGGAAATTCATAGTCCAGGACCTCATCGGTGAAACATAGGGGGTGTGCGGCACCCCTGTATTTGGGTGTGCCGGATTCTGATGATGGCTTCATAGCGTTGCTTACGAGAGCTTGCTTTCTTGGCCCATAAATGGACCTGACTGGGCCATGATGCGAATCCTTAAGTGGGTCGCATGCCGATTTAGGTACAGCGCCGCTTGCCGCTTTATGGGGTCGTCTATCCGACCGTGTGGCTTTCTCATTTTTTGAATGCGAGGGCTCTAGGGCCTCTTCGTCGAATTCAGGCAGTAGCTTTCTTTTCGAATAGCTTTTAGTGCGGCGACTGTCAACGTATTTATCTGCGGTATTGATTACTTTGCTCCATCTAATCCGGAGTGCATCTTCCGCTGTTTTTAGCTTCCGCTTCTGCTTTTTAGACTGCGTGCAGTTGCAATGAGACTCTCGTGGAGATTCTTCTGCTCCATAGGTTTATCCGGCGTGAGGTCGTCCGGAATGCCGTTTTCGCCGGAGGAGGGATGTTCGGTTTCTCTATCCGTGTTGCCCTGTTCGGACGGTTGCTCTAAGGCCTGCTCGTCGTCTACCGGCTCGTCCTGCTCTATGGCTGGGTTTTTGTCGAGGCGGGGCTTGGGTCGGCGTTTACGCCAACGCTTTGATTGATTTTCGGGGGGTCGATCTCCCGTCCCATCCCCTTTTTCCTTGTTGTCGCGTCCTTTAGGGGTGTCCACCATGTACACATCGTGAGATGAGGTGGCTGTCCAATGCCCTATGGGCGTTGGTTCGTCGGTATCTCCTGGATCGTCATCCATGCTATCGATGTCTCCGGAGTCGATGTTGAGCGCATCGTTTAAATTGTCGACAGTGGCTACCAAGTGGGTGGTGGGTGGGCTTTGAATTTCTTCATCGTCCGTATCCCATCCTCGCTGACCGTAGTTCGTCCAGGGCTCTCCTGATAAAGAGAGAGAGACTTGAGAGAGTTCAGGATATCACCAAAAGGCGAGTGCTGAAAGATGTCTGCGGCGATGAACTCCATTATCGGCGCCCAATCGGATTTGATCGGCAGGGGCGCGGGGGGTTCGGAGTTCAGAAAGGAGTCCGGATCCTCGGAGTCACGGGCCGTGCAGAGTGCGGGGCTAGCGTTCGGCTCGATCACTTTTGGGATCGCAGCCCCTGAGGTGACGTCCAACCGCTCATCCTTGATTGGCCCAATAGGCTCTGAGTTTGGGGTCGGAACCGATGCGTGTGCGGCCTCCAGGACACTGTCCGGGGGCAGAGCTAGATCATGCCCCTCGAGATAGTGCGGCGCACTTGGTCGTGGCTCGAACCCGTCGAAGATAAAGTCTCCGCGGATGTCAGCCGTGTAGTTTAAGCTTCCAAACCTGACTTGATGGCCATGGGCGTACCTTTCGATCTGCTCCAGGTGCCCGAGCGAATTGGCCCGCAGCGCGAGGCCGACGAAGACGAAGGTCTGTCCGGGGAGAAAAGTCTCACCCTGGACGGCATCGTTGTTGATGATCAAAGGAGCCATCGGGCCTAAAGGCGACGACATGGAGGAACTCTCAATGAAATCACCAATGTCGGTGTCAAAACCGGCGGATCTCGGGTAGTGGGTCCCGAACTGTGCGTCTAGGCCGGATGGTAACAGGAGGCAGGGAACACGATGTTTTACCCAGATTCGGGCCCTCTTGATGGAGGTAAAACCCTACGTCCTGCTTGATTAATATTGATGATATGGGTAGTACAAGAGTAGATCTACCAAGAGATCAAGGAGGCTAAACCCTAGAAGCTAGCCTATGGTATGATTGTTGTATATGGAGTTGATTGCCTACGGACTACAACCCTCCGGTTTATATAGACACCGGATAGGGTTAGGGTTACACAGAGTCGGTTACAATGGTAGGAGATCTTGAATATCCGCATCACCAAGCTTGCCTTCCACGCCAAGGAAAGTCCCATCCGGACACGGGACGAAGTCTTCAATCTTGTATCTTCATAGTCCAGGAGTCCGGCTGAAGGTATAGTCCGGCTACCCGAATACCCCCTAATCCAGGACTCCCTCACCTACCTTGTTGAAGGAGGTAGCTAGGTCTGCTCACCGGCCACCCACGCAACATGCAGGAGTTCCCGGGGAGATGGCTCATGACCCCTGGGGGCATAGGATTAGTCCGGCGTGCTGGCCTCTCTATTAAGCCTAGGTCGGGTTGCGGCGTATTATTTATCCAGCCGGAGTTAATCGAGCGTGGTGGGTAAGTTGGTGCACCCCAGCAGGGAAGAAAACATCTATCGATAGCCTGTCCTACGGTAACGGACACTTGGAGTTGTATCTCGATCGATACAACTAGAACTGGATACTTGTGATGAGAACTGGATGATGATGAGTCTTGGATATGAGATGATCACTGGATAGTATGGCTCCGGGGTTTTTCTCTCGCAGGGAGTCGAGAAAGGATCTCTGGTCGAGGTTGATAACTCCACTGCTACTTTACCTTATGTTACTCTACTCCCTCCTGTTGCTGCAAGATGGTGGTTTCCAGAAGATGCTAGTCTTCGATAGGCTAGGCTTTCCCCTTGCCTTCTGGCATTCTGCAGTTTAGTCCACAGATACAACCCATTACTTTGATACAGATGCATACTTAGTTTAGATCTGATGTAAGTCTTGCGAGTACTTTGGATGAGTACTCACAGTTGCTTTGCTACTTCTTTTCCCCCATACCCGATTGTTGTGACCAGATGATGGAGCCCAGGAGCCAGACGACGCCACCGATGACTACTACTACCCGGAGGATGCCTACTACTACGTGAAGACCCCCGACGACTAGGAGTAGTTAGGAGGCTCCCAGGCAAGAGGCCTTGCCTTTTCGATCATTGTTGCTTTTGTGCTAGCCTTCTTTAGGCAATCTTGTCTAACCTATGTCTGTACTCAGATATTGTTGCTTCCGCTGACTCTTGTGTATTCAAGCTTATGTATTCGAGCCCTCGAGGCCCCTGGCTTGTAATATAAAGCCTGTATTATTTTATGTTGTGTCTAGAGTTGTGTTGTGATATCTTCCTGTGAGTCCTTGATCTTGATCGTACACATTTGCATGTATGATTAGTATACGATTGAATCGAAGGCGTCACAGTAAGGGTACTTTGGGTGTGCCAAACGTCACAACGTAACTGGGTGGCTATAAAGGTACACTACGGGTATGCCCGAAAGTATCTGTTGAGTTGGCATGAATCGAGACTGAGATTTGTCACTCTGTATGATGGAGAGGTATCTCTGGGCCCACTCGGTAAGACATCATCGTAATGAGCTCAATGTGACTAAGGGGTTGGTCACGGGATGATGTGTTACGGAACGAGTAAAGAGACTTGCCGTAACGAGATTGAACAAGGTATCGGTATACCGACGATCAAATCTCGGGCAAGTGCTATACCGGTAGACAAAGGGAATCGTATACGGGATTGATTGAATCCTTGACATCGTGGTTCATCCGATGAGATCATCATGGAACATGTGGGAGCCAACATGGGTATCCAGATCCTGCTGTTGGTTATTGGCCGGAGAGATGTCTTGGTCATGTCTGCATAGTTCCCGAACCCGTAGGGTCTACACACTTAAGGTTCGGTGACGCTAGAGTTGTAATGGGAATTGTATGTGGTTACCGAAAGTTGTTCGGAGTCCCGTATGAGATCCCGGATGTCATGAAGAGTTCCGAAATGGTCCGGAGGTGAAGATTTATATATGGGAAGTCCAATTTCAGTCACCGAAAAGGTTTCGGGGTTTATCGGTATTGTACCGGGACCACCGAAGGGGTTCCGGGGGTCCACCGGGAGGGTCCACCTGCCCCAAAGGACCTAATGGGATGTAGTTGGGTGGGAACCAGCCCCTTAGTGGGCTGGTGCGCCCCCCAAGGGCCCAAGGCACCTAGGGTTGGAAACCCTAGGGGGCGCTGCCCCCCCCCCCCGAGGGGCCGCCGCCCCCCTCTCCCCTTCCCCCTATAAATAGTGGGGGGTGGGAGGGCAACCGCACCCCTTTCTCCTGGCGCAGCCCTCCCCCCTTCCTACACCTTCTCCTCCTCCGTAGCGCTTAGCGAAGCTCTACCAGAGAACCACGAGCTCCACCGCCACCACGTCGTCGTGCTGCCGGAGCTCTCCCTCAACTTCTCCTTCCCCTTGCTGGATCAAGAAGGAGGAGACGTCCCCGGGCTGTACGTGTGTTGAACGCGGAGGCGTCGTCGTTCGGCGCTTAGATCGGAATCAACCATGATCTGAATCGCTACGAGTACGACTCCTTCATCCGTGTTCTTGTAACGCTTCCGCATCGCGATCTTCAAAGGTATGAATATGCACTCCCCTCTCGTTGCTAGTAAACTCCATAGATTGATCTTGGTGACGCGTAGAATTTTTTTAAATTTCTGCAATGATCCCCAACATTGCCACCGCAGCCTTCACCGCCATCTCCTGCGCCCGCTTCCTCTGCTGCGCCGGACACGTCCACCACATCTTCTCCCACCCCTCCTGCTCATGCTATTTCCTTTCCAGCTCCGACTAACAATCATACCATGCGCACACGTGCCAAGTCTGGGTTTCGTTTACCTGCAAAAGATCGTCTCAATCTTCATGCATCTCTATCTCCTTCCTCTCTACTCAAATCTTACAAATTAGCTCTCCTAGATCATAATTGGGTCGCAGCTATGAAAGTGAATATGATGCCCTTCTGCAGAATAACACGTGGCAGTTAGTTCCTCGTCCTTTCAATACAAATATCGTTTCGGGCAAATAGGTTTTTCGCCATAAATTTAATTCTAATGGGAGTCTTGCATGTTATAAGGCTCGATGGGTATGTCGTGGTTACTCTCAGCAACATGGAATCGATTATGATGAGACTTTCTCTCCAGTTGTCAAGCCCAGCACTATTCGCATTGTCCTTAGTATCGCTGTCTCTTCTTCCTGGCCAATTCATCAACTAGATGTCAAAATGCTTTTTTTCATGTCTCTCTTCAAGAAACAGTTTATTGTCAACAACCTCTTGGCTTCGAACATTCCTCATATCCTAATCATGTTTGTCTTCTTCAAAAAATCTCTTTACGGTCTTAAACAAGCACCACGTGCCTGGTTCCAACGCTTTTCTACTTATGCTCAAACCATTGGTTTTATCCCTTCCCGTTCTGACACTTCACTGTTCACCTTTCATCACAACAACAACACTGCTTACTTTCTTTTATATGTTGATGATATTATCCTCACAGCTTCCTCACAACAATTTTTAGATCATATTATCTCTCTTCTTTGCCACGAATTATCTATGACAGATTTAGGTCGTCTTCACCACTTCTTAGGTATTGTTGTTATCCGTGACTCCTCTAGTCTTTTCTTGTCTCCACGTCAGTACACTCTGGATCTTCTTTCTCGTGCTGGTATGCTTGATTGTCAAACTTCCCGTACCCCTATTGATACAGGTTCCAAACTCTCTGCCGACGGTGATACTTTCTCTGACCCTTCTCTTTATCGTAGTCTTACCGGTGTACTTCAGTATCTCACTCTCACTCGTCCTGAAATTTCTTTTGCTGTCCAACAAGCTTGTTTATACATGCATGATCCTCGTATTCCACACTACAATCATGTCAAACGTATTCTTCGGTATCTCAAAGGCACACTAGACTTAGGTCTTCATATCAACAAATCATCTCCCACCTCCTTGACAACTTACTCTGATGCAGACCGGGCTGGTTGTCCAGATACTCGTAGGTCCACATCCGGATTTTGTGTTTTTCTTGGTAACAATTTGGTTTCTTGGTCTTCAAAAGGGCAGGTTACGGTCTCCCGCTCGTCTGCTGAAGTTGAGTACCGCGTTGTGGCTCATGCGGTTGCTGATACGGCTTGGTTGCGCTAGTTGTGTCGGAGCTGCACCGTCCTATTGAGCAAGCTATCATTGTTTACTGTGATAATATTTCAGCTGTCTACATGTTAGGGAATCCGGTTCAACACCGTCACACCAAGCATACTGAGATCGACATTCATTTTGTTCGAGAGAAGGTGGCTCTCGGTCAAGTTCGCGTTCTCCACGTGCCTACTTCTGCTCAGTTTGCTGGTATCTTTACTAAAGGCCTAGCGACTACTCCGTTTCAAGACATTCGTTTCAGTCTCAACGTCGTCGAGCGTACCGTTGACAATGCGGGGATGTTAGAATACAACTTGTATTAGGATTATGACTCCTACTCAATTTGTAATAAGGCTAAGTCAGGTGCGGCTTAGCTCTTATATATACTTCTTGTACCGGCACAATATTACATCAACAATTATTCAATACAATTCTACAATTATATCTAACTTTATGATGTTTCCTAGAACTGATGTTGGATGAGCCCAAGGGCTTTTTTTGCCTTTTGTTTTTGTATATATTTATTTCATATTAATGAAATTACCGTAGAACAATAGTTCTACAGTTCAGAGTTCAAAAAGAAAGAAAAACTCTGATAAGCGGGTAAAACTTTCGCCTAAGGAGAGGCTCGAGAAGGCGATCTGGTGAGTCTCCTCCGACTTAAAAGTGTTTGTAACTATGGTATTGGTCTGATCCGAAGACCAGTGGGTTTGTAACTTCCTCGGAAGGAACTCGTGGAAGACATATATCAACTCCCTGCGAGCGACGTCACGCATGGTCGTCCATATATAATTCTGTTTGGGAAAATTCACACATCGTCGATTTTACGGCGGTCGAGCGGTCAGCAGGAAGATGGTAAATGGTTCTCACTCTGGTGCCCTTGCGCGCGCTGTCGTGGCTTCGGACTCGGTAAAATGGAAGGAAAACGATCCTCGACCTCGAGAAAACAGAGCAGACGGAGTCAGCGGCCAAAGTGCGCATCAACTAGCAGCCAGACATGGATGCATGCTTCAGAGGTTAGACGACGGACGCCCGTCCCCATACGTTCTTATGGTGTATGCGCACGGAACCTTCGTCTTGCGCACGCGTCCATGTCAAAATTGAACGCATGCGGAGAACATATCTACTTCCGTCGCCTGCGTCTGCGTCTATATATATATTGCAACTTCTGATGCAGGCGCAGATATATATCTCCAGAGCTGGCTGAGATAGAAACAGGACTAGAGTGTGTAGCTGCAGTCAGTGTAGAGAAGCAAGAAGAGGATAGCCGGTATGTCGAGGGAGATCCATAAGATCGCGAGCCTGCGCCGGGACAGTTGGCGAAGCAGCGATGACGTGTTCTCGCGGTCGTCGTCGCGCTTCCAGGACGAGGAGGACGACGAGGAGGCTCTGCGGTGGGCGGCGCTGGAGCGGCTGCCCACGTACGACCGCGTGCGGCGTGGCATCCTGCAGGCGGAGACGGGCGAGAAGATCGACGTGGACGTCGGCAGGCTCGGCGCCCGCGAGAGCCGCGCGCTCATCGACCGCCTCGTCCGCGCCGCCGACGACGATCACGAGCGCTTCCTCCTCAAGCTCAAGGACCGCATGGACAGGTTCGTCACGAGCTCACGCGGGGTACGTACGCACACTAGCTATATCTACTGTACTTACTACGTGCTTCTGTGCAGGGTGGGGATAGATTACCCGACTATCGAGGTGCGGTTCGAGAAGCTGGAGGTGGAGGCGGAGGTGCTCGTCGGCAACCGGGCCCTGCCCACGCTCGTCAACTCCGTCAGGAACACGATGGAGGTAAACGTCCAACGACTTATACAGTCTCGCTCTCGCTCTCGCGCTTGGTGGGTTCCATATATACTGTACTTCTTTCTATGCATCAGCGTTTCACTAGAAAAGTCATGACAAATCTTGAAAAGAAATTGACCATATTGGTACGTGATACATTCAACATCGCAAGTCCAAACTCAATACTTATATATAGCTAAAAGGAGGCATAAGTTCAGAAGCAAAAGAAAAGTACTGAATTTAACTCGTGATCGGTCAACGTTAGATTAATGGTACAACAAATGGCAGGATATCCTCTATTTTGTTTCGTGATTCATATTAGTTGTCGTAGCCTTGATGCAACTTTAGTACAAGTTGTACTAGAGCTGCGACAATTAACATGGATCGGAGAAGGTATTGAATTTGAATTGTGATCAGTTAACTTGAATTGTGGTACAACAAATGGCAGGATATTCTGTATTTTGTTTCTTGGGCTCGTGGATCGAATAAAGTTCCTGTTGCAAGAGTTTGTAGCAATCCATTTATTAATAACAAAATTATAATTTATGAGAACAGTAAATCATCCACATCCCCCCGCGCCGTATATGAAGACATAACAGTAAATGTAGAGCGGCTGCAAGGTATAGTTATTGTGACCTTCTTGCTTCAGTGGGTGATATGTTGCTAAAATCATTAAAAATAAAAATTGTGACGATGATGTGGTAATCTTGTGTGTACTGCCTACCAATAAATGGAAGGTGGTTGCACATTATAGTGCCTTGTGACTATTTGGATTTGGTGGAATGTTTTATTGATTAAAAAGTTAAAAAATATAATTGATGAAGTTTTTTTTTAGGGAAAGGTCTGTTGGCATTTTATTTAACTTGGGGAAGAGTTACATCAAAGAATACATGTGGTAAAAGGAAGGAGAGCATCTCATCTACCCACTCTTCACGAATCTTAGAATCATAGCAGCGCCTAGCTAAGAAATGTGCAACTCTATTTTTTAAAACGAAGACTCAAGGGGAGCCCGACTTTGAATTAACAAAGCCATCAACCGGCCAGGATTACACAAGGCCACCAAGCAAGAGCGACCGAAAGATAAAAGGAAGCTGACTGAGCAGCTTACAACGCAACGCACACTACTGCACACAAAGGAAGGGACATGAAAGATCTGCAAGTAATGTCGAAGCCTGCTGCATATCGACACCAAGAGCAAGAAAGCAGAGTAACCTCGGGGATCAGCCCAAGGCCTGCAAGCACTGAGAGCAGCCGGATCATAGGATTGGGACCCCGCAACCTGTCTTCCAACGCCGAAGAAGACCCCAATCTTCTCGCCTAGGCTCGAAGGCGCCGCACCGTCGGGTCGTTGTGCGCTCACCCGAGAGCACGGACATGTGCCGGTCGTAACCCAGAACAAGCATAGCTCACGGATCTCACCATGCCATAGGCTCACACCACTAGCTGCACTGCCACCCGCCCGGGCATCGAGAACAGAAGGAAAGCCACTGGGGGGGGGTTGTTGAAGAAACCAGCTGCAAAGACCCAAGGGCGAAGCTTGGAGAAGCCTCTGCTTGGACTCACAGCCGACGGGCGCTCTCCTACCTTGGCGCCACTCACCCGGAGAACCAGACGACCCAAGGCGGCGCCTCCAAGGAGGGAACGACGCGCAGGGCGCCGCCACCACCCAACCCGAGACGAGTTTTGGGTTTTCACCCGGAATCTGGGACGGGGATGGATAGGGGAGTCCTCAGCGGTGCCTCGAAGGAGAAAGGCGATGCGCGCACGCACCATCACCGCCGTGGTTGGAGAGCCTCCCAAGGGTTTCCCCCGGACTCAGACTATGCCACCAGCACACCGCCAACACCGGAACTGACAGCCAACGCTGCAGAGCGGACAGCCGGAGGGGAGGAGTGAGCAGAGGAGGAGAAAACAGCCCGACCTTCAGATCTGGATCGGAAGAAATCCGCGCCACGACCACGACCACCCCCCGCCGGCTCCATGCCGCCCGAGCAGCCGAGGAGGCCGTCCACCACATCCCGCGCACGCCGCCTGTCGCAGAGGCCGCGCCGCCTCGCCGACCGGGGCCGCCGCCCCGGAGTCCGTGGTCCTTCACGAGGGGAACAAAGCGACGAGGGACCTCGCCGCCACCTTCATCGGCAGCCTCCGCGGCTTGCCGGGCGTCCCTCAGGTGGCGGCAAGGGGAGGGGATGCTGGAGGGGGTGGCGGCGCCGGAGGGAAACCCTAGTCGCCCCCGGGTCGCCCGCGGGGGGCGACACGGGAGCCGCAGGGGGGGGGGGGCTCTAAGTACCACAAGGAGAAATTCTGCAGAAGCCTTTGCTCCTTTTTTCTGTGCAACTCTATTTGCCTCTCTGGGACAATGTCTAAAGGATATATCCGGGACCCCATGAGCTAGGTGAAAACAATCAGCAAGTATAGCTGAATATGGGCTCAGAATTTCAGTCTCCCCGTTGCATGCTTGCACAAGTTCAATGCAGTTTGTCTCCACTTGGACATTGCGACATCCAATTCCGTCAATCATCTGCAGACCCATCCGTAGGCTCTGGCTTCAGCGGATGGTGCGTCAAGTGTGTTATCAATCAACTCCGAAATCCCTGCTATAGCTTCATCTCTATGGTTCCGCAAGACAGTCGCAGCAGCTCCACTTCCATCCTCAAAGAAAGAGGCATCAACATTCAGTTTATAGTAGCCTGGAGCTGGACGTTGCCATCTTACCTCAGGCCTTGCTGTGTTCGACCGAACTGCATGGTTTGTAGTAATAGCTTGTATTGCAAATGAAGTAATAGCTGCAGTTTTAACCATCTGACCCTTGACATCTTCACGATGTTCCCACCATATGTACCATGATCCCACAGCAATGGTTTCTTGGAGCCCGAGTTGACCAAAAACTGGAGATTTCTTCATCGGACTCCTGAGTAGTTCTTCCAATCCCACTGAACCCGAGCGATATGTGAGAAGGGCAGAGTCAATGATATCTTCTAGCCCAAGTGATTTCCATATAATTGATGAAGATGATTGTGTACCAGTCTTGCATTTGTTGAAAAAAGGGATGACTTACTAGTTATATAGAATTTTCGCGATAGTCCAACTGAAAAAGGTCACAATGCTGGGAGTAAGACGTTTTAGAGCTCGAGCTCCATGAAGCTCTTTCTATGAAAAAAAATCATATTTAAAAGTTTTACAAAGTTCTAAAAAAATCACACATGCATATGGATGTATTCAACATGTGTGTAAAGTTTCATGGTGGATGTATTCCACATGTGTTGTGAGCACTAGTGCAGACGCACACGCTAAAAAGAGCCCATCGCACATGATATTACAAACTGAATGGTAAAACAAATATCCAATTAAATGCCTACAAATCAAATTAATGACTTAGATGTAGCAAATGAACCCTAAAAATGATAAATTTGAGCATGGAGTATGTTAGGATGCATGTCCAGTGTAGAAAAAGTTTCCAGATCAAATGATAAAACAAATGTCAATTCACCTTCAAACCAAACGCATTTCCTCTATAAACCATGATTCTTCTGGGAAGATGGTTCGGTTTCTAAGTAGTATACACACCAACTTATGTGAAATTATCTCAACCTTTTACCACACCCTATTGAGGTCATATCATCACACCGTGCCAAGTTTCATGTTATTTATACTTCATTTGCATTATTTAGAATTAAAATACCAATAAACTCAACGTTTGTGGTCGACTCTTCGCACATGGTAGTTTAAAATTTCTTTTCATTTCTTATATATTGAATACAACTATAATCAATACCCTAAATATGATTTTAAAATCATTTTTGTGCACTATTGCATGTACTCATAGTCGAAATTTGAATTATATACATTAAAAGCCTAGAAATCGACTTAATGACTAAAAATAGCAAATGAAGACTGAAAAATGTCAACTTTTAACATGGACAATGATATGGTGTATGTTAAGTGTATGAAAAGTGTCAAGGTCAGACAACGAAGCACATGTAAATTCACCTTCAAACCTGACGCATTTGCTATCGGAACCGCGATTCTTCCTCCCAAATGGTTTGGTTTCTAAGCAATGTACACACCAACTTTTGTGAATTCTTCTCCATTTTTTACCACATCCTATTGAGATCATATTGCGACTCCTTGCCAACTTTCATGTTTTTCAGACTTCATTTACATGTTTTAGAATTAAAAAACAATAAACTCAATGTTTTTGGTTGACTCTTGACACAAAGACATTTGAATTTTCTTTTCATTTATTTTATATGGCATACACAAGTATAATCAATACCTTCAATATTATTTTTCAAACTAATTTATGCACTATTGCATGTACTCATAGTTGAGATTTGAATTTTATCCATTGAATACCTAGAAATCAACTTGATGACTTAAATAAAATAAATAAACCCTGAAAAATACCAAATTTTAACATGGAGCATGCTATGGTGTATGTTGAGTGTAGACAAAGTTTCAAGGTCAAAAACTGAAGCAAACATCAATTCGCCTTCAAAGCCGACACATTTCCTCTTGAAAACCACAATTCTTCCTCTTATATGGTTTGACTTCTAAGAAGTGTACATCATAACTTTCGTTAAACCTTCTCAATTTTTCCCATGACCTATTGAGGTTATATCAGGACACCATTCCAAGTTTCATGTTTCTAGACTTCAGTTGATTTTTTTAGAATTAAAAAACCAATAAAACCAAATTTCTTATGGCATACAAGTATACTAAATACCCTAAATATGATTCTCCAAACCATTTATGTCCATTGTTGCATGTACTTGTGGTTCAAATTTGAATTATATCCATTAAATGCCTAGAAATCAACCTAATGAGTTAAATATAGCAAATGAATCCTGCAAAATGCTAAATTTTTACATGAATGTTGCTATGATGTATGTAGAGTATAGAAAAAAACAAGATAAAACGAAGAAGCAAATGTCAATTTGCCTACAAACCTAAACAATATTTCTCTCGAAGCCATGATTCTTCCTCGCAAATTGTTTGATTTCTAAGCTGTCTACATGCAAAATTTTGTGACAACTTTCTCAATGTCTACCACAACCTATTGAGGTCATATCATGGCACCATTCAAAGTTTCATAGTTTTCATGCTTCATTTACATTTTCTAGAATTAAGACCATGTTCTCGATAAACTCAATGTTTGTGGTTGACTCTTGCCATGTTTGATTTTTTAAATTTCTTTATAACATATAAAAATATACAAGATCCTAATTATGTTTTTCAAATCATTTTTGTGCACTATTCATGTACTTGTAGTTCATATTTAAGTTACATCTATTAAATGCCTAGAAATCAACTTAACGACTTAAATAACAAATGGACCTGAAAATAACAAATTTCAGTATGGAGGATGTCATAGTGCATGTTGAGCATAGAAAGGTATCAAAGTCATACAATGAAGCAAATGTCAATTCGCCTTAAAACTTAAAAAATGGGGTTGTACATTGCTTGAAAAAATATGTGCAAGGCATCATACAAGGGTGCGTTTTTTCTAACTGAGCACGATAGTAGGCTACATCAACACATGCCTTTCTTGTAAAAAGCATGTATAAGACATCACACGTGGTTGCGTTTTTACCGTGTGCAATGGTGGGCTACATCTCATATATTTTTGCTGCAAAAACCGTGTGTAAGATATCACACATGGTTGTGTTTCTATAACCTATGTGATGCTGGCTACATCACACGTGTTTCTTTACAAAACCATGTGCAAGACATCACACATGGGTGTGTTTTTAAAACCATGTGAAATTATAGGCTACATTGCACATATTATTATTTTTCACAAAAATTGTGTGCAAGGCATCGCACACGGTTGTATTATTATAACCGTGTGCGATGTTGGCTACATCACAGACCACTTTTTCTAAAATGTGTGTGATATTTTGATATGGCACACACTTTATTGAAGGTGTGTGTGATGTGTACATCATAGTTTTTGCCTATTATGTGTGATAGGAGGGCTTAATAGCATCATTTTGTGCTAATGGAGCTACACACAACAAAACAAGTTTGTGGATTTTTGTTAAATCATTCCGTTATGAAACTTTACACACTGGTAGGATACATGCATGTGTAAATGTAGGTTTGTTTCAAAATTTTCAAAAACTTGAAAATAATGTAGTTATTTTTCTAATAACATAGAACCCGAGCTCCAAAAGAAATTTCCATCTCTATATTTTTTAGTATAGTTCTATATCT
>NC_041384.1:512230169-512342437 GCF_002162155.2 Triticum dicoccoides | reverse complement strand
CCCTCTCCTCGTCCAGTCACCTCTACGCACTCACTGTAAGATTTTTTTTAATCTAAAAGCACCACATTTGAGAGTAAGGTAATAACTTAGTACCACATTTAAGGTAAGTCATAAGAAGCCACCATATTTGCGTCTAACATATAACAGAAAGCACCGATTGTCTGATTTACTCGTGAAAACAGTGAAACTGACAAGTTGGGCCCACTTGTCGGGCTGGGGTGGCAAAGACAAAGCACGGAAAGAAAATCTGAACAGCTTAGGTGGCAGATGAAATGTGGACCCCTCCTGTCATTGACTACATGATCATGTTCTTCCCATTTTAACTTCTTCCCCATTACCTGTTCGATGTATTGCCGTGGAAGGAGAGCAGCCTGACCTCGCCGCCTGTGGTTGGGCCAGCTACAATCTGGGAGCAGCAGTGGCGATGATGACTTGGAGCTTCACGGCAGCGAGTCCACGGCCTTGAATCCCAGTCGACCATGGGCGCTGGTTCGTCCCCGCCCAGCACGCACTGCGCCGAGCTGGACGCCGTCCACCAAGCTACCCTGCGCACACAGGGACGAAGACGCATGCGTTCCCATGGATCCCCTGCGCTGTCTGCGTCGGGCGGCAGCGGCGTCGCGCCGAGCTGCTCCGCCAGCCGCCGCACGAACCGCCCCTCAGCTCGCCGTTGCTCCGGCCGTGCGTCGGACCGTTGGCCACGGGCGCGCTAGCAGCGGCGACGCTCGACAAGGGCGGCCCCTGCTGAGCACGAGCAGCCCGAGACCACCGTCACCTCCACAACCCCAGAAGAACACCATGGGCGCCGCCCGAGCTACTCCCTGCCGCGGCTGCATCTGCCGGCTCCATGGCGCGCCGCCGGCGCGGCCTCGCCTGTGCGGACGACACGGGCTCGCTTGGTCGTGGCTGCGGTCGAAGGCTAGCACCAAGCCCGGTCTACCCCGAGAGCACGTCACCCCGGCAGCGAGCAGGCGACATTTCCGGGCCTCGCCCATAAGGCCATAACCTGTGTGTTGAAATGCCCAGAGAAAAAGGAGGAAGAAGTAAAAAAAATGCAAAAGAAAAAAACCTTGAGTCATTGACAGGTGGGACCCTCGTCCAACTCAGCAGATTGTCCACGCAAGCACGCCACGTCAGCCTGACAGGTGGGCCCAACTTGTCAGTTTCGCTGTTTTCTCGAGCTTATCGGACAATCAGTGCTCTGCGTTAGTCGTTAGGCACGAAGTTGGTGGTTCCTTGTGCCCTACCTTAAATATGGTACTAACTTGTTACCCTAGCCCCAAGTGTGGTGGTTTTGGGTAAATAACTCTCACTGTAACGACCAACAACTGCCACTGCGCCCTCTATGGCATCATGACATCATTGAAATCACCATTCCTGGCGACAATCATCACATAGCCACCGCGAGGCTCTATGGCATTTAATAGAGCATATGTTGGACATGGCCAACTTGATGTATAATGTTCTTCGTTTGCCTATGTGATTGCATGATATGCAAAGATTTATACCTTCGTATGTGCTAAGGTATTCTCTTGGTGGTGATTTTCTCTAGGCTATCGGGCATGCTCTCCACATCTTTCCCCGAAGGAAGCATTCGATGACCATACTCCATGATGTTAGTGGGATCATCAAGCCACGAAGGTGAAACCATTAACACTATGTTTTGAATAATGCCAAACTGCCCGTCTCGGTTCTGCGCTAACAATACATGGTCTTGTTTTTTTTCTCTAGGATGACTTTGCTATTAGGACCTCCCAGGTCCGGCAAGACCACATTGCTCTTGGCATTGGCCGGGAAGCTCGACAAGGAGCTCAAGGTTCGCAAACCGCGTGTTAAGTGTTTATTTCTTGAGCTGTAGATGGATACTCTAGTAGAGTTAACATGGATAAATCCATTTTGGGTGTTTTTCGCTATTGGACAGGTTTCAGGTAAGGTTTCCTACAACGGCTATGAGATGAATGAATTTGTCCCCGAAAGAACAGCTGCGTACATCAGCCAGCATGATCTCCACACTGGGGAGATGACTGTAAGAGAGACCTTGGCCTTTTCAGCACGCTGCCAAGGTGTTGGCTCTCGATATGGTATGAACTTGAATGAATAATAGTATAACTGAGACCAAGTAATTGGTTGTTGAATTTTGTTCTTCTACTTCTTCTAGAAATGTTGACTGAGTTAGCAAGAAGGGAAAATACAGAGAACATCAAGCCAGATAATGATATCGATGTTTATATGAAGGTGAGGTTGTTTTCACATAAGAGCTCTGACAACGAACATTTGGAGATGATTACTCATATGTATTGTCTTTTTTATTAGCGGGGTAACTACAAACTTAAGTATTTAATCGACTTATGTAGGCCTCAGCAATGGGAGGACAAGAATACAACGTTGTTACAGAGTATATACTGAAGGTACAACACGCCAGTTGTAGATTTAATGCTAGAAATAGAAGGATCGTTTTTATTGGGATATTTTCTTCTTAATCAGCTCACTGCCTGCTACTCTGTTAAAACCCCGCAGGTGCTAGGATTGGATATCTGTGCTGACACAGTGGTAGGAAATGACATGTTAAGGGGTATATCCGGTGGACAAAGGAAGCGTGTGACAACAGGTATGCTTAATGGTAGAATGAAGTTTTATATAATAAGATTTTTGTGTTGTTGATATACACAAAACTTTGAGATTTTTAGTGACATAATAAAACGGCTTTAAATCATATGTATCATCTTCTTCAAGAATTAAGCTTCTTATAAATCTCTAATTGCTAGGTGAAATGCTTGTTGGTCCAGCAAGAGCTCTGTTCATGGATGAGATATCTACTGGGCTGGACAGTTCAACCACATACCAGATTGTGAACTCCATTAGGCAGACTATCCACGTCCTTGGTGGGACTGCTGTCATCTCCTTGCTCCAGCCGGCACCAGAAACATATGACTTATTTGATGATATTATACTCCTCTCTGATGGGTATGTTGTGTACCAAGGAGCCCGTGAACACGTTCTCGAGTTCTTTGAGTCAATGGGCTTCAGATGCCCGCAGAGAAAGGGTGTTGCGGACTTCTTGCAGGAAGTATGTGCATCATCTATAAATCGCTATGGCGTTTGATCGTTCTAATTTTTAAAGATGAAAGTTACTAATGTATATCTTCATATGGATGCATTGAAAAGGTGACATCAAGGAAAGATCAAGAGCAATATTGGTATAGGAGTGACATGCCATATCATTTCGTGCCCGTGAAGCAATTTGCTGATTCATTCCATTCCTTCCACATGGGACAATTTGTTCATAATGAGCTTTTAGAGCCATTTGACAGGACCAAGAGCCACCCTGCTGCTCTTGCTACCTCAAAATTTGGTGTCAGTAGGATAGAGCTTCTCAAGGCAACCATGGATAGAGAGTTTCTACTTATGAAGAGGAACTCATTTTATTTTATTTTTAAAGCTGCTCAAGTAAGTTTGCATTTTCTAGTTATTTTTACATTGCAAGGAATTATGGTGAAGATTCGCTAACATCATTCTGCACGTTTTCATCATTACAGCTATCTCTTATGGCATTCCTCGCGATGAGTACATTTTTCCGTACCAACATGCACCGTGACCCCACTTATGGAACAATATATATGGGGGCACTATACTTCGCCATTGACGCAATCATGTTTAATGGTTTCTCAGAGCTTGGCATGACTGCCACGAAACTTCCTGTTTTCTTCAAGCAGAGGGACCTTCTTTTTTTCCCTGCATGGGCCTACACCATACCAGCGTGGATTCTCCAGATTCCTATAACTTTTTTTGAGGTCGGAGTTTATGTTTTCACAACATACTATGTCATCGGATTTGATCCCAGCGTAAGCAGGTAAGGTGCACCGGAACACATGCCTTCATTTCAGGGTAACCTAGAAGAGAGACAGTCATTCAAAATATAAGCTCTAGATAGAAATTTGATTTGCGTGGATTTAATTGAATTGATTGTTTCACTGATATTATATATATTGTTCTCAGATTGTTTAAGCAGTATATGCTGCTCCTTGCACTCAATCAGATGTCATCCTCACTGTTCCGCTTCATTGCTGGACTTGGAAGAGACATGGTTGTGTCTAGCACCTTTGGGCCCTTAGCATTGGCGTCTTTTACAATATTGGGTGGCTTTATTCTTGCAAGACGTGAGTTAAGAAATTTGTTCTGATCACTAAAAATACATATGTTGCTACCACTACTTGCATAGATGATGTTAGGTGGTAACTGTTTTAACATATTTTCATATGAATCTTTCTTCATATGCTCCAGCTGATGTGAAGAAATGGTGGATTTGGGGTTACTGGGTATCTCCATTGTCGTACGCACAAAATGCTATTTCAACAAATGAGTTTCTGGTACATAGTTGGAACAAGGTAAGAACCCAACTAACCAGCAATAAAATTAGCCACTAGGAAGTAATTTTTCTGACATGGTGCCCAAATGTTATAGATTCTTCCTGGACAAAATGATACAATGGGAATTATGGTCCTGAAATCTCGTGGAATTTTTACTGAGGCCAAGTGGTATTGGATTGGATTTGGTGCCATGATTGGATACACACTCCTCTTCAACCTGCTATACACCCTAGCTCTTTCAGTTTTGAATCGTAAGTATTTTTAGAACACTGCTTTTTTATCTAGAAATTCAACAATTTGATAATAAATATAGGTGACCTAAAAAGGTTAATACGCTTTATTTTGACAGCATTAGGTGACACTCACCCAACAATGCCTGAAAATGCAATAAAGGAAAAGCACGCCAACGTAACTGGAGAAATTTTGGAAGATCCCGAGAAAAAGAAATGTAGAAATCTAGAATTGTCTGACAGCACCAACCAAAACTGTGCGATCAACAACGTGGATTCTAGTTCAAGAAGGAAGGGAATGGTACTCCCATTTGCGCAACTGTCACTAAGCTTTAACGCCGTAAAATACTCAGTGGACATGCCACAGGTATATTTCTTCATTAAGTAATTAATGCACGGATTACAAATATATCTTTATAAAAAAATTGTGTTGTCTGACACTGGCAGGCAATGTTGGCACAAGGAGTGACAGATGACCGTTTGGTGCTTCTAAAGGGAGTTAGTGGTTCTTTCAGGCCAGGAGTACTTACCGCATTGATGGGTGTGAGCGGCGCCGGAAAGACTACTCTTATGGATGTATTAGCGGGAAGAAAAACCGGAGGTTACATAGAGGGGGATATCACCATCTCAGGCTATCCAAAGAAGCAAGAGACTTTTGCACGTATATCAGGATACTGTGAGCAAAATGATATTCATTCTCCGCACGTAACCGTTTATGAGTCACTCGCGTTTTCCGCATGGCTACGGCTTATATCGGGAGTTGATTTAGTCACAAGAAAGGTTAGCTATCTAGATTGAAGCAATAGCTAGTCTTGTCTTTTTAATTTAAATTATTTTGGAACTTAAGAACTGAACTCTGACAACAGATGTTTATCGAGGAGGTCATGGAGCTTGTAGAGCTCACCTCATTGAGGGGTGCACTTGTTGGTCTTCCAGGAGTTAATGGCCTATCAACTGAGCAACGCAAGAGGCTAACTATTGCTGTGGAGCTTGTTGCTAACCCTTCAATCATTTTTATGGATGAACCAACATCTGGTCTTGATGCTCGGGCAGCCGCAATTGTCATGAGGGCGGTAAGGAATACTGTAAATACTGGTAGGACAGTTGTCTGCACTATTCACCAGCCAAGTATTGACATATTTGAAGCATTTGATGAGGTTGATAATTCTTGATCCCTATTCTGGATTCTTTGTTAAATTATTAAGCATAGTTCATGCATTTACTATTGTCTGAATATATGGTTACAGCTTTTCCTAATGAAGAGAGGAGGAGAAGAGATATATGTCGGCCCACTAGGCCATAACTCCTCAAAATTGATTGAGTACTTCGAGGTGAAAAGAGAAGTAAAGTGAACTGTTATTACTGAGAAATTTACAATTATTACCAGCTAAATAATATCAAAAGTAAAATCCCTTTTTTGACTCGTACAGGGAATTGAAGGCGTTAGTAAGATAAAAGATGGATATAACCCAGCAACATGGATGCTGGAAGTGACATCTATCGTCCAAGAGGAGATGCTTGGTGTTGACTTCTGCGAAATCTACAGGAGATCAGAACTATACCAGTAAGCTATCCTGCTATGAAGTTCAATTGATGATGTCTATTTTAGTTCCAATTTAATCGGTTTTATTTTTCTTGAATGTCAGAAGGAACAAGGAACTTATAGAAGAGCTAAGCACACCACATCCTGATTCCAGTGATCTCGACTTCCCTTCACAGTACTCTAGATCATTCTTCACACAATGCCTAGCTTGCTTATGGAAGCAGAAGTTATCATATTGGAGGAACCCATCTTATACAGCAATGAGATTTCTCTTCACTGTCATCATTGCACTACTGTTTGGGACAATGTTTTGGGGCCTGGGACAAAAAACGTACATCTTCTAACATTTATAACCTAACTTCTATCTAATTAACAAACATCGGATACTTATCTGAAATTTTACATTCTTATCTTGGTACAGTAGAAGAGAACAAGATCTGTTCAATGCAGTGGGATCAATGTATGCTGCAGTTCTTTACCTCGGAATCCAAAACTCCGGTACCGTTCAACCGGTGGTGGCAGTGGAGCGCACAGTTTTTTATAGAGAAAGAGCAGCCGGCATGTATTCAGCTTTCCCATATGCATTTGGACAGGTATTTTGTCAAATACTCGCAGATCTACTTGCACGTTATATACATGACCATAATGAAAAGGAATTTTCTTTCGAATCTGCCTCATTTGAGTACAACTATCCATAACACTACAACACTCTTTTGTCTGTTCAAGTCTAATGATACTAGTTTATCCTTCTGTAGGTTGCGATTGAATTCCCATACATCCTCGTGCAGACCGTGATATATGGTGTACTAGTCTATTCGATGATTGGATTTGAGTGGAGTGTTGCCAAGTTTTTTTGGTACTTGTTCTTCATGTACTTCACACTTCTATATTTCACCTTCTACGGGATGATGGCGGTAGGACTGACACCAAACGAGAGCGTAGCAGCGATCATCTCAGGAGCAGTCTACAATGCGTGGAACCTCTTCTCAGGATATCTTATTCCTCGACCTGTAAGTACTACTACATCATTGCATATTACTTGCTTTCGTGTCTGATTATAGATTGATCAACATATTTAATCGTTTTCTTCAGAAAATTCCTGTTTGGTGGAGATGGTATAGTTGGATTTGCCCAGTTGCATGGACACTATACGGATTGGTTGCCTCGCAGTTTGGTGATATTCAAACGAAACTCGTCACAAAAGATCAAACTGTGGCCCAGTTCATCGCAGAGTTCTATGGGTTTGACCGTGACTTGTTGTGGGTTGTTGCAGTAGTTCATGTTGCCTTCACCGTGGGTTTCGCTTTCATGTTCAGTTTTGCGATTATGAGGTTCAACTTCCAGAGGAGATGAAGGAGATGTCATTTTTCTGTATTCGGTTGTATTTGCACTGGGTGCACCCGATGTTAATGGAGATCACTGTAACCATTTGAGATTTTTGTTCCATTCTGCGCAAAAGATCCTTCAGAAGGTCTTATCACACAGTGCTATTTTAGATTATCAGGAGAGGGCAAAGCCCTCCCGGTTTCATTAAAATTAAACCATCAAGTTCAGTAGCTATTACTACTCCCTCCGTTCCGTCTAGATACCTCCGTATCTAGACAAATCCAAGACAAGTAATTCGGAACGGAGGAAGTACATGCCAAGCAATTTTAAAAGAAACAACAACAAAAATTTAGGACTACAGACATACAGTTGATCACTCCATACATCCCAGACAACCGGAAGTCAGCACATAACAGAAGAGTCCTCTTATTCATATTATCATCAGATAGCATCCACGCCATCGAAGGTTTTTTGGATCTCAGCCGGGGATGGTGTAGACGCCGTTTTGGTCTTCTTCAGAGGAGATTTGACTTGGCGAATTCATCAGCTCAAACAGTGATGGGGCGGAGGATGCACTAAATATGGATAGATGGGAGAGCAGAGCTTGATTAAGAGCACCTTAGGTGCACAACCCAAATTCTGTCACCCCATCAGAATCGGTGAGAATGATCTATCTTTTTTTTTTTTGAGGAAAGGGAGAGTTGTCTGAGTTACAATCAGAAGCAATTACATATTTCGAAGCTTGTGGCACATCCGCTAATAGAAAGAAATCCTCATTCACTCTAGCATAGGCAGCAAGCTCATGCGCAGCCACATTGCTCTCTCTATGGACTTTGGAAACAGAACAAGCTTCAAACTCCTTGATCATACCCTTAGAGTTCTCATAACAAGCCCACCAGCTGACCCTGCTAACATTACTATCATTCACAGCGGCCATTACAGCCAGTGACGGAGACGGGGGACCAGCAGGGCCCTGGCCCCCTTAACAATATGGATGTAGTGCTAATTTGTTGATGAACAATGCAAAAATCAGTGATTATCTACTGTTAAAAGCCTATTTTTCATTGTCTTGACCCTTCCCAGCCTGTTTTAACAGTCTTCGGCCCCATTGATATAAATTTCCTGGTTCCGCCACTGATGACAGTGATACAATCGGTCTCTATCTGCACTTTATTCAAATTCAGTTTACGAGCCTGGTTAAGGCCGAAAGAAAGGGTCTGGACTTCAACTTCCTCTGCATCCGAGCATCCATGCAAACGGCAACCAGCTAAGAAGACAATATCACCAAAACAATCCCTGCCAACTGCTCCCAGCGTAGCCAATCGAGTAAATAGCATAAAACTACTACTTTACAGGTTAAGGTTTCAAAAAACTATCGGTTTTTAATTTTTCTCAGATAACTACCAAATAAGTGGTCGGCTGTTTCAAAAAACCCAAAACATCTAATGCTTTACAGTTGATCCTGATTATGACAATTGGGACCCGCATGTAAGAACACTGATTGTTTGACCGTGAACTGACATGTGGGGTCCACATGTCAGCTCTCTTCCTCATTCTCTTCACTCCTCCTGCCTATCTTGTTCCCCAGGAGATCGATGGAGTGCCGGCCGTTCGCCCCTCCTTCCACCTCGTTGGCGTCGGCCGGCCGCTCCTTCGCCTCCACTGCTACCCCCTCTCCCTGGAACCTCTTCTCCTCACCGTGGCCTCTTTTCCCCCAACTTGATGCCAGCCTCGGCCTCCAGCGATGGCGGCACATCTCACAAGGCCGCCACGCCCGAGCCGTGTTGGGGAACGTAGCATAAATTCAAAATTTTCCTACGTGTCACCAAGATCTATCTATGGAGTCATCTAGCAACGAGGGAGGAGTGGATCTACATACCCTTGTAGATCGCGCGCGGAAGCGTTCAAGAGAACGGGGTTGATGGAGTCGTACTCGTCGTGATCCAAATCACCGATGATCCTAGCGCCGAATGGACGGCACCTCCGCGTTCAACACACGTACGGAGCAGCGATGTCTCCTCCTTCTTGATCCAGCAAGGGGAAAGGAGAGGTTGATGGAGATCCAGCAGCACGACGGCGTGGTGGTGGAAGTAGCGGGATTCCAACAGGGCTTCGCCAAGCGCTGCGGGAGGAGGGAGATGTGTCATGGGAGGGAGAGGGAGGCGCCAGGGCTTAGGTATGGTTGCCCTCCCTTCCCCCCACTATATATAGGGCCAAGGGAGAGGGGGAGGGCGCAGCCTTGCCCCTTCCTCCAAGGAAGGGTGCGGCCAAGGGGGGGGGGAGGAGTCCATCCTCCCCAAGGCACCTCGGAGGTGCCTTCCCCTTTTAGGACTCTTCCTTTCCCCTCTTCTCTTGGCGCATGGGCCTCTTGGGGCTGGTGCCCTTGGCCCATATAGGCCAAGGCGCACCCCCTACAGCCCATGTGGACCCCCGGGGCTGGTGGCCCCACCCGGTGGACCCTCGGGACCCTTCTGGTGGTCCCGGTACAATACCGGTGACCCCGAAACTTGTCCCGATGGCCGAAATAGCACTTCCTATATATAATTCTTTACCTCCGTACCATTCCGGAACTCCTCGTGACGTCCGAGATCTCATCCGGGACTCCGAATAACTTTTGGGTTACCGCATACTAATATCTCTATAACCCTAGCGTCACCGAACCTTAAGTGTGTAGACCCTACGGGTTCGGGAGACATGCAGACATGACCGAGATGACTCTCCGGTCAATAACCAACAGCGGGATCTGGATACCCATGTTGGCTCCCACATGTTCCACGATGATCTCATCGGATGAACCACGATGTCAAGGACTTAATCAATCCCGTATACAATTCCCTTTGTCTAGCGGTACGATACTTGCCCGAGATTCGATCGTCGGTATCCCGATACCTTGTTCAATCTCGTTACCGGCAAGTCTCTTTACTCGTTCCGTAACACATCATCCCGTGATCAACTCCTTGATCACATTGTGCACATTATGATGATGTCCTACCGAGTGGGCCCAGAGATACCTCTCTGTCACACAGAGTGACAAATCCCAGTCTTAATTCGTGCCAACCCAACAGACACTTTCGGAGATACCTGTAGTGTACCTTTATAGCCACCCAGTTACGTTGTGACGTTTGGCACACCCAAAGCACTCCTACGGTATCCGGGAGTTGCACAATCTCATGGTCTAAGGAAATGATACTTGACATTAGAAAAGCTTTTAGCGAACGAACTACACGATCCTTGAGCTAAGCTTAGGATTGGGTCTTGTCCATCACATCATTCTCCTAATGATGTGATCCCGTTGTTTTATGCGAGATAAATATCAAATTTATCCGTGTTGGCGTTTTAAGTGCGGGCGTGCCAGTATACGAGTGTATACGAATTAAAACAAAATAAAATAAAGCACACAAAATTATGCGGAGAAACTTGTAGTCTTTATTGCTGAAGATATACAAATCTCATTTTACATGCTCTTGGTATAGCATCTGACATATAAAAGACAATTGCGTAAATCTCGACTCCTAGAACCTCGAAGGGATCTCTAGTTAATTACACTCATATAGCATATCTATGAAAGACCTCCGATTAAGCTGCCTCAAACGGTCATCATCATTATCAAACTCCTGGCTTCTGTCTCCAAGGCAAAAAGAATATGCAAACGCTCCGAGCAAAACAATAATCTCGCCATGCTAAAAATTTATGGATTCATGCACCAAATCAAACAAGGGATATAGATCAAGTCTCAAAGAGAAAATAAAGTGGATCGTTCGGCCTCGTCGGTCACGAACATGATGTATCCTGCCTCGTCGGCCAGGAAGTGTATGTAAGTTTCGGCCTCGTCGGTCACGGAAGAAAGTGTATTGAGCATGGACTTGAAGATGAACCCTCATCTGTTTGAGAAACATGGTTCTGCAGAATTTTGTCAATGGCGTCTTGTTTATTCCAGAGTAGGTAGCCATGTCTTTATTAATATTGGATTATCTCATGATGAGAAACCATCCTTTGTATATCACGTGACCCCTTTGCTACCTCTGAATATATGATGTATGCTGGATGATGATGTTGATTCTTTTTGTACAGCTATATTGCTTTCCCTTGTGACTCCACACCATGAAATGTTTACGGCAACGATTGAAGCGTCAGGTAGAGCCACGAAACATCATAACCTTCCCTTTTCCTTTTACTGATCAAACCATAAACATCCGTGGCGACGACTTGATCGCCATGTAGAGCCACGGGATGCCGTCAAACTGTTTTTCTGTAGATCGGGTGATAGAACGTCCGCGGCGACGATTAGATCGCCATGTAGAGCCGCGGATGCCGCCGAATTCTTTCTATAGATCAAACAAGGAACACCCGCGACGACGATTAGATCGCCATGTAGAGCCGCGGGACACCGCCGATTTTTGTTGTAGATCAAACGATGAGATATCCACGGCGACGACTAGATCGTCATGTAGAGCCGCGGGACACCGCCGATTTTTGTTGTAGATCAAACGATGAGACATCCACGGCGACGATTAGATCGCCATGTAGAGCCGCGAGATGCCACAAAAAGAAGTGAACAAAGAGAAGAAAAATAAATAAAAGAGATAAATGATCGTATGCAACCTTCATATGATTTACTCACCATATGGCTGTGCCATCGACGCCGGCCACGGAGGGAAACGCCAGACGAGAAATGAAGATGTGTGTATGTGTGAGTGCTGGGATGGAGATGATACGAAGTGTGTGTGTGTGTGTGTTGAATGGTGGTGAGATGAGCGTGTAAATGGTGCGCGCGTTGTGAGCGAGCTGAACCTCCTTCGCAGTCACTCGAGCAGTCTTTTTATAGCCTCGTCTCCACCGGCTAGCTATGCGAGTAGATAAGAAGATAAGCACGAGAGATTAGCGTCGTCGCCGCTGCCGTTAGTAACAATTAAACAAATCTTATCTCTACTCTCTCGGCGTTGTTGAACTAGAAAGCAACAAACTTCTTGGCCAGTACTTATCTCTTCGTGGATTTAGTCAGGCCCAACGGATTGATTTTCTCTATCACTAGCGACCACGGACCTTGATTTTGTACCGATATCAACACGTCCAACTGGCGGTAGGCCTGTATAAGATTTTACTACTTCAACACACTAAACGTTTGCCTGGATAGTTTGTTGACCAGTTGAACCGTGCATGCTCACACGATTTATTCCATTAGCAAACTGGTTGATCGGCCACTACTAAATCCATTTGATCAACCAAATGCATGCGTTAACGTGACTAGGCCTGAAAATTCATAACCATAATATATTTTCCCCTTTTTTTTAAGATCACCAAATATATATTTACGAGAGAAATTTGATTATACCAGATAATCAAATATGTATGTGCATCACATGGTAAAAAATGGGGTCAAACAAATGCCCCTCGCCAAGTTGAGTTTCAAATGCGAAGTAATTTGGACTCAACTTGGCGAAACAGAATTGCCGTATCTCATCCGGAAAACTCAATCTCAACTGTCCAAGATAACTCAGACACCCAAACCATCGTGCAGACTCAAAACCTCCTTCAGATCTGCAACAACTTAGCCAACCTGCAGATCCTCTACCAACAACCATCGTTATCTTAAACTGACTGTACTATAAATACCCATGCACTCCTCGGCTCAGCCCTTAAAACTTTTCTCCCAAGTTCCTGGTGTACGCAGCCGCACCCCAATCCACGCAGCAGAACAAGGCTTCCTCCATCGTAACTCTCAGGTAAAGCTGAATATCTTGTTTTTGCAATTGCTTTCTCTCTCCTTTGAATAGATTATATATGGGTGCTAGCATTGTCAGCTAGCAATCTTCTGTAAAACGATCTATACTAGATTTCAGCCAAACTGCAGTTGAAAGCGGAAAAAAAGTAGAGTTGACAATGCAAACTTCTTGATTGGTTAAAGGCCACGGTTGCTCACTAGGCGGCTTTGCATAGAGCGATCAAGCTAAAACAGATCTTGCGCCAAGTACAGCCACAGCTGTAATTCGCCCGAGGACAGGGGCGTCGTCTGCCGTACTTTGTATGTAGTAGTCTTCGTTAGGCTGAGTCGAAGGGACAGTTGACAAGAGATAGCAACCTGAAGCACAACGATTTCATCTGCTGCACTTGCATCACGGATTTCCACCAGATTGTTCTGAAACCAAAGGAAGTTGCTGGAACTAGTGCATGTATTCGCATCATCATAGCTTGCCACTGGATGTCGTCCTGCTTATTGGTTGCATAGTCTTCGTCAGGTTCAGTTTCACTCAGTTGAATATCTTTGAGAAACATTGCGCTGTGTCATGACAGATTCACACCTTGATAAAGTGTCCCAGTAGATGGCAAAGGTGGCATATTGTCGCTTCAGAAACTTAACGAGTACGATGCCTAAATATTGAAATTGAATTATATGACTGCCCTTTTTTTTTATCCCTTTGACAGTACCACCATCTACCCACATCTCTGTTGTAACCATTTTTTTTTACTCTTATGCAGTTAAGAAATCTTCCTTGTTCTTGTTGAATGCATAATAATTTCTTTCGGCGCCATGGGAGCAGGCCCTTTGCAGATCGGGAAGGGCCTAGGGAAGAATACGACGGGCAAAGGAACAGAGACGACCACCACAGTTTCGGTCGTGGGAGGGGTGGTTATAATCCTCTGTTTTACCGCCACAATTTCAGTCATGGTAGGGTAAACCACGATTCTTTGCCTTACCGTCACACAGTTACTCGGGATTTTAGAACAGAACATTCTTCTGATTACGATCGTCAGCACAAGTCTGAACTTGACATCTCTGATATGAGTGATAAACGCACGAAAAGCACTACAGAGGGTAGATCCTTGGCTCAAAGAGAAAAACAGAAGGTAAATGCAAACCTACTTCTCCACCAGCCCGTATGCTATTCCCTTTAGTATTTCCAATCTGCGAGCAGATGAAGAGCATATCAAAGAGCAGTTAAAAATGGGTAAGAAGTCTCGTGAGTCCATCATGGTGGGATACGACTCTCTTAAGGATTACGGCAACGTATGGGGCAGCCTCGAGGATGAAGTGAAGAAAAGGAAAGAGGAATATCTCGAAAAGATCAAGGAGCTGAACAATGCCATAGGAATCGCCAGATCCAAGCTCTCCCTGGAAAAGGAGTATGAAACTAGGCTCATTCAGCTTCACGGCCAGTATGACGAAATAATGAGCGAAGCACACACTTCCGTCTCTCGTTTGGAAGAAACCCTGGCACAAGGAAGTTCCTGCTTGGAGAGCATTCATAAGGCTATTGGGGAAGCTGGGAGCCAAGGTGACTCTGAACTTCCTTCTGGTCTGCGTGAGCAACTCAAGTTCATGGAATCCTGCGCAGTGGAAGGTGTCGAACAGGATGACGAGTAAAACCATATTCAGCGTGTTCCTTTTACTTCAAAATCATTCATGCTTTTTTTTTCTTTTTTTTTAAGAAAGCTCGCGTCGTAGTTTGCTTTTGTCAGCTGCTGGATTTATCACTGTGATCCGCCTTATTATTTATCAATAAAGGAACACATTCCTCTCTGCTATCGCTGTTATACTTGTACATTTTTTTTACTATATGCTTTATATGACTGAATTCCTTTGTGGGACTCCTTATTCTTGAGCATGAAACGGCAAAACCAGGCTAAACTCTTGGTCAACGGAAACATGTCTTTTGAGAAACGCGCAAGAATGGCTTTCTTGTGCTGTATGTCCATCCTAACCTTCTGTACTAGTAATTGTGAAGTATCATATTATCGACTTTATTCAACAAAATTATTGCTTGATTGCCATCATGTAAATAGAAATAATATTGGGTGAGAACACAGCGAAATTCCCTGCCGCGCTGCAATGTCGATCGTGGCTCATAGCGTAAAACCATACTATAAGCTGACAGTATACATATTATTCAGGCTGAATCAGTAGCAGGTGAGGCCATAGCGAAAATCCATGTTGCGACCACGCCATGAAAAATCAAAATATCCAATTGAGACCACGATGGTGCCAGCCAAAAGGATGATTGTATTTAATGACTGTCATGGTATGTATAATCCGGATTCTGGCGAAGTACCATGCCATTATCGTGAACTTCTCTGCGACCATGCTACTGCTTTGGTGCCAACCAGAGAATTCCATGCCTAATCATTAAAAGCAAAATAATCTTGAGTTGGGGCGAAAGAACCTGCCCTAATTCAAGGGAAATTATCAATTCTAGTGCGACTATTACATGCTCATAGTGCCAGCCAGTGGAATCGAATAGTTGCTGGGTTACGGCGAACACCATGCCACTCCCAATTTTTTAAAAAAGTCATCATAGCGAAGAAGGTTTAGAACCAAATAAAGTATGATTACCTCAAATCACAATTTAAAATACATACATGTCTTGCACCACTAAATGCCATAAGACTGAATAAAAAGAGATAAAAGGCAGGAAAAAAAAACACAGTGATGGCAAACAGAGTTATACGAACACCTTGTTTTTTTTTGTTTGTTGGTTGGTTTGTGGGCTCCACCTTCAATTGTTAGACTATGAGGTGACCCACGAGTAAAGTTGCAAGGGATTCATATGCCTTTCATATGCCCAAGTGATCATCGGCCTGGACCTCGTGGTCGACGTATAGAAGTGTGGATTCAGACTTCTCATGGCTGTCATTGCTTTGTATAACTCCTATTGTTATTTATCACCCTTCATGAATGCTCTCCTCAGATGCAGTTCTCATGAACATGTCTCTTGGACTTTAAACTCCACACCCAAAATTGTTGCTCTGCATGACCTCACTCAGGCGATCAAATCCACACGCAACTAAAACTCATGTGCCACAGTCTGAACATTGGGAAGGGGAGTCCTTTATTTTATTTTAGGGCGAACTGTGGCCCTTTTTGTTTTATTTAAAAATTTTAGATGAAAAAATTAATCCATGATCAGCAATGAGGATGCTGTATGGACACCAAGAGAAAAAACTTTCTTTTTATTACATTCTCCTGAACTTGCCCTTGGGCTGCTAGGCAAAATACTTCTTGAGGAACTTGCCATTGATAGGAGGCATTGGACGCACACCCTCTTGATCAATGAGTTGATAAGCGCCACCATCATAAACCTGTTCAATAACATATGGCCCCTCCCATTTGGGCTCAAATTTTCCTTTACCTTTTCCTATGAGCACAATAGGACGCCTAAGAACCAGCACCAGTTCTCCTTTTCTAAAAACTCGCGGCTTGACGAGTTTATCGTAGGCTCGTACCATATTCTTGCGATAAAGTTCAAGATTTTGAAGTACACGTAGGCGCCCCTCTTCAATAGCGTCTAACTCCTGGTACCGTAATTTGACTTGTTCATCTTCTGTCAGCTCATCACGTATCGCCACACGGAGCGATGGTATTTCAACCTCAAGTGGTAAGACAGCCTCGCTTCCGAAAACAAGAGCATATGGCGTACTCTGTGTTGGTGTGCGAACAGTAACACGGTATGCCCATAAAGCTTCAAAAAGACGATCATGCCAATCTTTTCTATGTTTTGTCACTGTCTTCTTTAATATCTTTCCAAGAGTTTTATTGAATGCCTCAATCAACCCATTGGCTTGTGCATAGTATCCCGTAGTATAATTCCAATGAATTTTGTACTTCTCAATAAACTTGTACATCTTATGTGATTTGAAGGCCTGGCCGTTATCAGAAGTAATACGATGAGGAACTCCAAAACGATAAATGATATTTCGCTCGATAAAATTGATGACATTACTAGTTTTCACCTCACGTAATGGTACTGCTTCGGCCCACCTTGAGAAGTAATCTGTGGCTGCCAAGATGAAACGATGACCTTCAGCAGATGGCGGATCAAAGGGACCAATTACATCGATGCCCCAAGCATCGAATGGCCAAGAAGGGACGGTCGGGTGTAGTGGAACAGGTGGCCGGTGCTTGAAGTCTCCACGTATTTGACACATGTGACATGCTTTGGCAGCATCTAAGCAGTCAGTCAGGATCTTTGGCCAATAGTACCCAGCTAGCCTGATGCTATGGTACATCTTAGCTCCGCTCTGATGTCCACCACATACTCCAGAGTGCACTTCCTTCAATATACTATTTGCCTCATCCCGCGACACGCAGCGGAGAAGAACCCCGTCAAAAGATCTTCTAAACAGAATACCGGCTTTCAACAAATAGGAGGGAGCTCGACGCAATAGTTGTCGCCTTGCCACTGGATCATTAGGATGGATGCCATGATTGAAGTAATCAAAAAAAGATTTACGCCAATCATCTTCTTCAACATTAGCAACAACGACAACATTTACTTCATGTTCCTCTTGTACAAGTTCAAGAACAGCAGGAAGGAGCCATCGCTCCTCTACTCTGACATGAGCGGACTCATTATTAGGAAAAATTAGTGCATCTGCGAGTTTTGCCAATGCATCCGCCGATGCATTTTCACCTCGTGGAATGTGATCAACCTGGATAAATTCAAATTTTTTTATTAGTCCCTGGGCAGCAAGACAGTAAGGTACCAACTCTTGCTTGCGTACTTCATAAATACCATTAATCTGCCTAACAATTAACTGCGAGTCACCATAAACGTGGAGAGTCTGAATATTCATTGAGAGTGCTAAAAGCAAACCAAATATAAGCGCTTCATACTCTGCTTCATTATTCGAACATTCCTCTTTGAGAAGGGCAAATGAATGGTAGAATGTCTCACCCATAGGGCCTTTAAACACCACGCCTGCTCCTGCTCTCCTTCTAGGTGCTCCGTCAAGATCTTTCTCTGTGCGGGCAGCCCCATCAAAATACAACTCCCATGTACTTGAGGTGACGTTGAATATTTCCTCGTCGGGAAGATCAGTCACCAATGGTGAATCATCAGGCACAGGATGTGCTGCAAGGAAATCTGCCAGCACTTGACCCTTGACCGCTTTTCGTGGTACGTAAGTGATGTCGAACTCCATCATTAGAACTGCCCATTTGCCAAGTCTTCCTAAAAGTGCAGGTTGACTGAGAACATACTTCACAGGATCAGCTCTAGCAACCAGTTGAATTTCATGAGCTAGCGTGTAATGTCTTACTTTCTTCAAGGCAAAAATTAAAGCAAGGCATAATTTCTCAATACCTGTGTAATTTTGCTCTGCTCCCACCATGGTACGACTGAGGTAGTAGCATGCTGCCTCCTTCCCTTCATCATTGTGTTGTGAGAGGAGGGCACCTACAGAAGAATCTTGAGCTGCGATGTAAAGTATAAGCGGCCGTCCTTTAACAGGTGCTGCTAGAATAGGGGGATTCAGTAAATACCATTTAATGCTTTCAAAGGCATTTTGACACTGCCCGTCCCAGTTGAATGGTGCACCCTTCTTCATGAGTTTGGAGAATGGCTGGATTCGCCCCGAGAGATTCGATATGAAACGCTGAATATATGCCAGCTTTCCCTGCAAAGATTTCAACTCCTTTAAATTTTGTGGAGGTGGCATTTACCGAAAAAGGCTCGCGCCCCGCTTTATAGATAAAGCCAATGCCAAAGCCACAACCACAAAGTTCACACAAACACAAGGTCCACAGCACCCAAAGTCCAAGCACAAGAAGGCAACAAGGGGTACTGCTGAGGGCACAACTCAACAAGCCCAACACACACAACCAAAAAGGCACACACGCCAAAAGTGAATCATCCACTAGATGAATCTCTATACCACGATGGTGGACAATAAAACCAAGAAACACACCTGACTGAACAGCGAAAGCACATTTGAGAGGGTTCATCTTCAATTGATGCTTCCTCAATCTTTCAAACACGACCTGAAGATCCTCCATGTGTCTTCCTTGTTCTCTACTCTTTACTACCATATCATCAATGTAACACTCAACAGACCGATGTATGAGATCACCAAGCACGTGAGTCATGGCCCTCTGGTAGGTCGAACCAGCATTTTTTAAACCAAACGGCATTACTGTATAATAGAAGTTGCCCCTGGGCGTTCTAAAAGCCGTGTCGATGGCATCATGTTCATCCATCTTAATCTGATTATATCCAGAAAATCCATCCATGAATGAAAGAGCACCATATCCTGTAGTTGAATCAATCACCATCTCCGTCATTGGGATGGGGAAGTCATCCTTAGGGCAAGCCCGATTGAGATCACGAAAATCGACACAGATTCGTATTTGCCCATTCTTCTTCTCTACTGGCACAATATTGGCCAGCCATCGAGGATATCGTACTTCTTTTATGAAACCCGCGGCAATCAGTTTATCCACTTCATCTACTATTTGATCCTGCAACTCAGGACGAAAGCGCCTTGGTAATTGCTTTACTGGACGAAATTGTGGATCGATTGCTAATTTGTGTGTAGCAACTTGAGGGTCAAGTCCAGGCATTTCCTTATATGACCAAGCAAAACAATCCCGATATTCCATCAGGATTGCCATGTACATTTCTCGCTCTTCATAGGTAAGAGATGCACTGACATATGTAGGTCTGGGGTCTTCCTCGGTACCTAAATTGATTTCAACTAACTCATCAATAGTAAGCTGAATATCATCTTCGAGTTGCTGGGGAGCAGGAGCAGCATCGAGAACCTCTCCATGAGCCACCGGCATGGCCTCATGCATCTTGGAGAGGAGATATTGTTTATTTCTCAAACCTTCACAAGCATTTGCCGCGGCTTCAAAGGAACGTGGTTGATACGGACATGAATATATTGGCATAAGCTCGTCGTCATCTGAAGATGCTTCAACTAAACCAAGATAATCTTCATTTCTAACCGAAGAGGTCACGCAACTATTAACTCGTTGTACCATACATAAATCTTCATCGTCATCTGAAGAAGCGGCCTCATTATAACCAAGACCATACTTTGGTTGAACTGTACTTCTCTTCCTAATTAAATTCTCCGCTTGTTCTCACCATTCTTCACAAACAACTGGTGGTGGTGGTAGCCTGCTATTTGGTTGTACCAAAATTCCTGCCTTTTTTAATAATGGAATCATCCTGTCCTCAACTTTCATAGTCATGAGTGCTTCTTCAATGGCAAGAACCTGATCAGACTGCTTATATATGTCATCACATGGTCGCTTTTCTGGGACCTTATAAAAAATAGTAGGCAAGGTGTTCTCACTTTATTTTTGAACAGACAAAACATCCAATGGTGTGGTAACTGAAACATATAGTGAGGGGGGTTGCATAAGCAAATCTGGAACCCTCAACGTTGTGCCTGAAGGTTCCTCATCCAATTTCTTTGTGAGAACCACAGGAATAGCAGTCGTTGGAGCATGTGCCTTTAACAAAATAGGAGCAGTGACTGATAAAGCGCGCCCTCTTGTGACCCCTACCTCCATTGATGAGCTAGTAGATGAAGCAGTGTCTGTTGTTAACAAGATTGGCGTAGTCGCAGACAAAACCCGTCCTGTAGGCCTAGATGATGAACCTTCTGCTCTCATATTTGCATTACCACATTACTGATCTCGTGACTTCCTTATCAAAGCAGTCTCTCTTGAGTGGGCTGAGCAAGGTGTGATTAGAAATTTCATTTCCGTGGGGGATGGTGTAGCATCCGGCGTGACTAACACATCAGCATTAGGTGTTGTTCGTCCCTGCTGTTTCCCTGACTCGATACTCGGGAAATAATATTTAGCATCGGCATGGTGAACTTCTTGAATTGTATAAGGAGCAGTATTCCCAGCGATACATTGTTGTTCTCCATTGCCATCCATGAACTTTAGGCATTGATGCAGTGTTGAAGGGACTACACGATATTTATGTATCGATGGTCGCCCCAAAAGTGCAGAGTATGAAGCATTGGCCTCTATAACGAAGAACTTAACTTTGAAACTGTAAGATGCCATCTGCAACTTAAGAGTGATAACACCTAAGGCGGGCTTGGCATGATTATCATACCCACAAATTACTACCTCGGTGGGGCTTAGATCATCCATTATGTACCCTGCTCGAGTTAAGCTTCGTACAGGCAGGATGTTCACAGCAGAGCCAGGATCGATCAATATTCTTCGAAGATGTGCAGCTCCAATATTTCCCTCAATATAGAGGGGGCGATTGTGATCACCATGCTCCATTATTTGGTCCTCATCAGAAAAGGTTATCTGATTAGCATAGAGTAGATTGTCAAAGAGTCTGTGCTTGGCCATTGCCGCTTGATAATGTTCAGGCTTTTGCAAAGCTTTAATAAGAGCCTCTCTAAGTTCCGGTAGAAGCACTAATGCATCATAAACGCTTAGTAGTGCTGGAATCCGCTTCAAATGAGCAATGACATTATATTCGACATCATGCTCTTTTGCCTCCTCGTCCCTCGACTTCTCTTGTTGATTGTTCGAGACAGTTGCCTCCCTACTTGTGGATGGTTTATCTTTCTCTGTTCGGTACTGCTTACTTCTCATGGGCTCCGGTAGTACCTTTCCTGCCCGCAAGTTCATATGTACCTCCATTTCTTGTTTCTCCAGTGACGTATCAGTTTGCAATGCCTCACATTCTTCCTTTGTGAACACTACTTCAGTCTCTGAATCATTTGTACTTCCACTAGAGGCAACCATGTTGCATGTAGCATTCTCAGTACTTAATTGTGGTCCATCCGGCAAATCATTTTTTACGTCATGGTGTGACTGGTCCCAGCTTTGCGGGAAAAACTGGGCTAAAGTGGGATGTACACGCCTTGTCCGAGGAAAAGGTTCATTCCCTTCAGACCTGGGAATAAATCTTGGCGGCATACGGCGATGACTCGGGTTGGGACTCCCTCTATTTGCTGACGTATATTGTAAGATGGACGGAGAGCTCATGGTTCCCTGATGCACCTTTGTTTGATTACGTCTATGATGAACTCTGCTCCAAGGGTGTGAGCTATCTTCTGAAACTATAGGTGTAAGCCGAAGTCCCTGAAACTGATGTTGAACTTCAGAAAATGGCATCCAATATGCCTCTTCTGAACCATGTTTCTGTAGTACCTCTGCTTTATTAGTGGACACCATGTTTACTTGATGATAAACAGGATTCACGGCTTGCGGATCAAGATTCAACTTCTTCTCATCGATTGCCCTTTGCAACCATTCTTTAAAAGCGACGCAATCTTCTACTACATGACCAACGTATCGATGATACGGGCAATATAACGGATTGTCTGTCATTCCCGCCTGGTCGGGCCGCCGCGGTTCAGGCAAGTTCAAAGCCCCTTGTTGTGATAGCTGATTAAAGAAATTTTTAACAAACTCTCTCCTGAATATATATTGCTTTTTAAGCAATTCTTGAATACTAGGGCGGGTTCTCTGCCCCTGTTCATTCCTTACTCCAAGAGCCTGCATATTTTGGCGAGGTGCTACAGCCATCGTAGATAGCCTGGTAGTATTACTTTCTGCTTGTATTTTAGGCTTATTCCCATTATTAAATGGTTTTGCCGTTGACTGAAACTTCTTCGAGTAATCTGAAGTGCCTGCATTTTTGTATAACTCCATAATATGTGGAGCCTTCTCAAATTCTAATTTGGTGGCAGCAACAGCATTACCAAGTGCACTGAAAGTTTTAGGCTCGCGCCTAGAAACCTCTAACGACCAATGTTGCTGCATTCCGTGCACACACATGTCGACAGCATCTTCTGGGTGCATCTCTCTAGTCAAGCGCACATAACTGTTACGAAATCGGACGATATAGTCATCTATCTTTTCATCTCTTCTTTGTTTAAGCTGTGACAACTCCAAAAGGGATGTATCTTTGCTCATGCTAATGAAATGAGATTTAAAAAGATCCTTCATTGTTTGCCAACTGCGTACTGAACCAGCAGGTAAGCGACTATACCAATGAAAGGCCGGACCTGTCAATGATGATGAAAACTGACGAAGTAAAAGTGAGGGCGAATTGGCTGTGTCACCACACGCTGCTTCAAAATAGATGAGGTGTTCCCTTGCATCACCATTACCATCAAACTGCCTGAATTTTGGTGGACGCCATCCAGCAGGAAAAGCTACCTTGTCATGCCACGCCTCATATGGCTTCTCCAACTCACTTTCAAGGGTTCTAGGTGTTTGTTCTTCTGCAATTTGCTTCATTTTTCTGTTGATCAACTCTTCAGCGATGTCATGATAATCTCTTAGTGTCCCTAATGCAGGAGCTGCTGATATAGGATGTGTAGGTGCAATTGGCATATTTAGATGCACCCCTCCTGTGAATTGAGGCTGCTCAACTCCACCTGTTGCACGAGGCGTATGCTGGTGTTGTGCCATAGCTTCCAACTCGGCAATTTGTGGATCCACCACTTGTGGTAGAGGATTAGCAGATTGCGTCCCATTTACAACAAGTTTTGCAATCATATTAAATAGTTGATCGATCTTTGTAGCAATAACATCCATCCTTCTACGTGCTTCCTCGTTTAGAGCACCTGAAGTTCCTTCTTGATGGTGTAAAGATCGAGCCTTCTCTTCTTCAGTCACAACTGGTCCTGGTGGCAAGTCGTGTTGTTTCCCTGCATCATCTTGTGCAATGGCTGCCAGACCTAGCTCGTCCTGATTAGTATGGACATGAACTGACGCAAGATTAATTGCCCGTGCAACATCTTCATTATCCAAAGGCTCTGAGGCGTCAACCTTTGGTAGTGACGAGGATGACTCCGCGTCTGATCTTTCATCACTAGTTTGTTCATCCGTGGGATCAAAATCTGCATTTATAGTTTGTCGAGCCACTTTTCTCAACCGTGTAAGTGCCCCATAGCGTTCTGCAATTTGTTGGACCTGATTCTGATCAGCAGGAAGACGAGAACTAATACTGGCATAAGGTCTGCTATACTCACTTGCGCGTAACAAAATTTTATCTTCCGGAGTTTTATCACCCCTTGATGTCAGCGGAAGACATGATGCTGTTACCATCGCACCACTCCTCTGTTTTATCACAGCATGCTTTCTTACATGTTCTTTTGCACAGGGTGAATTTCTCATGAATGATGGAGTAGGATTAGGCAGGCTTTCCTCGTCTGACGAGTAAGAGAACTCATGACGAACAAGTGGCGGCTCCCACTCTGAATCTGAATTTTGCACCGACCGGACTGTCGCCATACGACATGCCACATTATTAATCATGTTGCCAGATCGCCTTCTTCCATTCCCATCATTCCTGAACCTAGTAGTGTTTGATCCGTTATCTCGAGGGATCAACGCATTATTTGATCCTTGTGGAGCTGAATGAGAACCACCTCTTGGCCTTTCTGTACTGAGGTTCCTTTGCTCAACCCTTAGTGGTTTGGGAGCCAGATGCTCTATCAATGCATTATATCTCTCATTTCTTTTCAAATTTGGAGAAATCTGAAGTGTTACACTTTCATTATCCTTATAAATTCGGCCATCAGCCCTCACACGGACCTGCACGTGTCTTAGCACCAAATCTTGCAATTCTTGATACATCGCTTCACGAGTCCTCCTCCTTCTCTCACGTTTACGCTGATTAACTGTCGATGCATAAGGGACCCTTGGGGTTGCATCAAAGGTCGGTGCCCCCCGTGAATACCTTGCATGTTTCCAAGGTGCTGCCGTCATGGGGTCATGTTGCCTTGGTAGAGCAAACTGCTGCGGAACCCGGTTTGAGGACTCAATGTTTTGCGAAGATGCTTTCACTCGCCACTGAGGCTTGTATCTTCTTGTTTCAGGCATAGGGTGGCAACGATCTCGACGATTCCCATGTGGCCAGGGAGTATTTTCACGATAATGAGCGTATGCGGATAATGGTCTGTTCCTAGGTGGAAGATGCTGATGTTCATTTTGAAGTCTGCTTTGCATTGCTCTAATCTGATGTTGCATCTGTTCTAACTGAAGTCGGAGTTCCTCTGCTCTGGGCGCTGGTGTTTCATTGGTTAAAACAGCAAACCTGTTATTGTTCTGCGAAGTAGAGTGATGTCTCTCTGAGGTCTAGAAACAAGGTACCCGTACTTGTTGATCCCGACTGATAGAACTTCGTTGAGAACACAATCTTGGCCATGTTCGCTCCTTAATGATGCGTCTCCAAAATTCATTCATTATGGTTTCTTTGACCAGCTCGCAACTGGCCCCTCGTTCAGGAGAAAGAACAAGAAACTCATCGCTCATATCAGTGTACTGTTGATCCTGACGCCTACTCACATCTGAACTCTCAGATGGTGCATCACGCCCGGCAACGCGAGCCCTTAAATGTGACTGCAACTTCTTCACTTGTTGCCTCTTCCTTCTGTAATTGCGGTGTGCGTTCTTTTTGTTCAGAGTTCGAGCACGTGCAATACTAGAATTCAGGTGTTGCTTGACGTTTTCCAGTTCTTGAAGGAGTTCAGCTTCGGTAGTATGTGTAGTTTTGGTTTTGAACACTGAGAGGCGTTGCTTATAGCCGGCGTTCAGAACGGCTCCTGGGAATTTCAGTAACTTCCTAGCATCCGTCATTAATGCTTGACACTCTCCCCTAGCCCTTGCATCCACGTACTTCTGAACTTTCTTGGCGTCATCTAAGTCTGAGGAGTGGTCTGCCTGGTACACATACATGTTGGAGCCAAAGCTTGAAACTACAACTGGTGGTAATGAACCAAACCAAAAAACAAAAGGCTCCATTTGCTTTGCGTCAGCCTTCGGTCCATAGTTGGTGAAGCCCCCATCTGCACGAGATGTACACTGGTTAGCACTTCACCACACCACATTATCAGCCAAAAAAAGTGCCGAGGAGACAGATCATGAGTAGATTCTGATGACTGATGACGAGCAGCGAAGATGGGAGGAGAGTCGAGTCCCACTGGGCGTGCCATTTGTTTTATGCGAGATAAATATCAAATTTATCCGTGTTGGCGTTTTAAGTGCGGGCGTGCCAGTATACGAGTGTATACGAATTAAAACAAAATAAAATAAAGCACACAAAATTATGCGGAGAAACTTGTAGTCTTTATTGCTGAAGATATACAAATCTCATTTTACATGCTCTTGGTATAGCATCTGACATATAAAAGACAATTGCGTAAATCTCGACTCCTAGAACCTCGAAGGGATCTCTAGTTAATTACACTCATATAGCATATCTATGAAAGACCTCCGATTAAGCTGCCTCAAACGGTCATCATCATTATCAAACTCCTGGCTTCTGTCTCCAAGGCAAAAAGAATATGCAAACGCTCTGAGCAAAACAATAATCTCGCCATGCTAAAAATTTATGGATTCATGCACCAAATCAAACAAGGGATATAGATCAAGTCTCAAAGAGAAAATAAAGTGGATCGTTCGGCCTCGTCGGTCACGAACATGATGTATCCTGCCTCGTCGGTCAGGAAGTGTATGTAAGTTTCGGCCTCGTCGGTCACGGAAGAAAGTGTATTGAGCATGGACTTGAAGATGAACCCTCATCTGTTTGAGAAACATGGTTCTGCAGAATTTTGTCAATGGCGTCTTGTTTATTCCAGAGTAGGTAGCCATGTCTTTATTAATATTGGATTATCTCATGATGAGAAACCATCCTTTGTATATCACGTGACCCCCTTGCTACCTCTGAATATATGATGTATGCTGGATGATGATGTTGATTCTTTTTGTACAGCTATATTGCTTTCCCTTGTGACTCCACACCATGAAATGTTTACGGCGACGATTGAAGCGTCAGGTAGAGCCACGAAACATCATAACCTTCCCTTTTCCTTTTACTGATCAAACCATAAACATCCGTGGCGACGACTTGATCGCCATGTAGAGCCACGGGATGCCGTCAAACTGTTTTTCTGTAGATCGGGTGATAGAACGTCCGCGGCGACGATTAGATCGCCATGTAGAGCCGCGGATGCCGCCGAATTCTTTCTATAGATCAAACAAGGAACACCCGCGACGACGATTAGATCGCCATGTAGAGCCGCGGGACACCGCCGATTTTTGTTGTAGATCAAACGATGAGATATCCACGGCGACGACTAGATCGTCATGTAGAGCCGCGGGACACCGCCGATTTTTGTTGTAGATCAAACGATGAGACATCCACGGCGACGATTAGATCGCCATGTAGAGCCGCGAGATGCCACAAAAAGAAGTGAACAAAGAGAAGAAAAATAAATAAAAGAGATAAATGATCGTATGCAACCTTCATATGATTTACTCACCATATGGCTGTGCCATCGACGCCGGCCACGGAGGGAAACGCCAGACGAGAAATGAAGATGTGTGTATGTGTGAGTGTTGGGATGGAGATGATACGAAGTGTGTGTGTGTGTGTGTGTGTGTTGAATGGTGGTGAGATGAGCGTGTAAATGGTGCGCGCGTTGTGAGCGAGCTGAACCTCCTTCGCAGTCACTCGAGCAGTCTTTTTATAGCCTCGTCTCCACCGGCTAGCTATGCGAGTAGATAAGAAGATAAGCACGAGAGATTAGCGTCGTCGCCGCTGCCGTTAGTAACAATTAAACAAATCTTATCTCTACTCTCTCGGCGTTGTTGAACTAGAAAGCAACAAACTTCTTGGCCAGTACTTATCTCTTCGTGGATTTAGTCAGGCCCAACGGATTGATTTTCTCTATCACTAGCGACCACGGACCTTGATTTTGTACCGATATCAACACGTCCAACTGGCGGTAGGCCTGTATAAGATTTTACTACTTCAACACACTAAACGTTTGCCTGGATAGTTTGTTGACCAGTTGAACCGTGCATGCTCACACGATTTATTCCATTAGCAAACTGGTTGATCGGCCACTACTAAATCCATTTGATCAACCAAATGCATGCGTTAACGTGACTAGGCCTGAAAATTCATAACCATAATATATTTTCCCCTTTTTTTTAAGATCACCAAATATATATTTACGAGAGAAATTTGATTATACCAGATAATCAAATATGTATGTGCATCACATGGTAAAAAAAGGGGTCAAACACCCGTTATCAACGACATCCAATGTCCATGGTCAGGAAACCGTAACCATCTATTGATCAACGAGCTAGTCAACTAGAGGCTTACTAGGGACATGGTGTTGTCTATGTATCCACACATGCATCTGAGTTTCCTATCAATACAATTATAGCATGGATAATAAACGATTATCATGAACAAGGAAATATAATAATAACTTATTTATTATTGCCTCTAGGGCATATTTCCAACAGTCTCCCACTTGCACTAGAGTCAATAATCTAGTTCACATCGATATGTGATTAACACTCAAGGTCACATCCCCATGTGACTAACACCCAAAGAGTTTACTAGAGTCAATAATCTAGTTCACATCACTATGTGATTAGCACTCAATGAGTTCTGGGTTTGATCATGTTGCTTGTGAGAGAGGTTTTAGTCAACGGGTCTGAACCTTTCAGATCCGTGTGTGCTTTACAAATCTTTATGTCATCTCCTAGATGTAGCTACCACGTTCTATTTGGAGCTATTCCAAATAACTGTTCTACTTGGAGCTATTCTAAATTGTTGCTCCATTATACGTATCCGGTATCTCTACTCAGAGCTATCCGGATAGGTGTTAAGCTTGCATCGACGTAACCCTTTATGACGAACTCTTTTACCACCTCCATAATCGAGAAAATTCCTTAGTCCACTAGTTATCAAGGATAACTTTGACCGCTATCTGGTGATCTACTCCTAGATCACCTTCGTACCCTCTAGCCAGACATGTGGCAAGGCACACATCAGGTGCGGTACACAGCATAGCATACTATGGAGCCTATGTCTAAGCATAGGGGACGACCTTCGTCCTTTCTCTCTATTCTGCCGTGGTCGAGCTTTAAGTCTTAACTTCATACCTTACAACTCAGGCAAGAACTCCTTCTTTGACTGATCCATCTTGAACACCTTCAAGATCATGTCAAGGTATGTGCTCATTTGAAAGTACCATTAAGCGTTTTGATCTATCCTCATAGATCTTGATGCTTAATGTTCAAGTAGCTTAATCCAGGCCTTCCATTGAAAAACACTTTCAAATAACCCTATATGCTTTCCAGAAATCCTACGTCATTTCTGATCCATAATATGTCAACAACATATACTCATCAGAAATTCTATAGTGCTCCCACTCACTTCTTTGGAACTACAAGTTTCTCATAAACTTTGTATAAACCCAAAATCTTTGATCATCTCATCAAAGCGTACATTCCAACTCCGAGATGCTTACTCCAGTCCTTAGAAGGATTACTGGAGCTTTGCATACTTATTAGCATCTTTCAGGATTGACAAAACCTTCTGGTTGTATCACATACAACCTTTCCTCAAGAAAATCGTCGAGGAAACAATGTTTCGACATCCTATCTGCAAGATTTCATAAATAATGCAGTAATCGCTAATATAATTCCAACAGACTCTTAGCATTGCTACGAGTGAGAAAGTCTCATCGTAGTCAACTCCTTGAACTTGTCGGGAAACATCTTAACGACAAGTCGAGCTTTCTTAATGGTGACATTTACCATTATTGTCCGTCTTCCTTTTAAAATCCATCTGTACTCAACAGCCTTACGACCATCAAGTAGTTCTTCCAAAGTCTACACTTTGTTTTCATACATGGATCCTCTCTCAGATTTTATGGTCTTGAGCCATTTATCGGAATCCAGGCCCACCACCGCTTCTCCATAGCTCGTAGGTTCATTGTTGTCTAGCAACATGACTTCCAAGACAGGGTTACGTACCACTTTGAAGTAGTACGCATCCTTGTCGACCTACGAGGTTTGGTAGTGACTTGATCTGAAGTTTCATGATCACTATCATAAGCTTCCACTTCAATTGGTGTAGGTGCCACAGGAACAACTTCCTGTGCCCTGCCACACACTAGTTGAAGAGACGGCTCAATAACCTCATCAAGTCTCCACCATCCTCCCACTCAATTCTTTCGAGAGAAACTTTTCCTCGTGAAAGGACCCGATTCTAGAAACAATCCCTTATTGCTTTCGGATCTGAGACAGGAGGTATACCCAACTGTTTTGGGTGTCCTATGAAGATGCATTTATCCGCTTTGGGTTCGAGCTTATCAGCCTGAAACTTTTTCACATAAGCGTCGCAGCCCCAAACTTTTAAGAAATGACAGCTTAGGTTTCTCTAAATCATAGTTCACACGGTGTCATCTCATCGACATTACGTGGTGCCCTATTTAAAGTGAATGTGGTTGTCTCTAATGCCTAACCCATAAACTATTGTGGTAATTCGATAAGAGACATCATGGTATGCATCATATCCAATAGGGTGCAGTTATGATGTTCGGACACACCATCACACTATGGTGTTCCAGGCTGTATTAGTTGTGAAACAATTTCCACAATGTCTTAATTCTGTGCCAAACTCGTAATTCAGATATTCATCTCTATGATCATATCATAGATATTTTATCCTCTTGTCAAGACGATCTTTCAACTTCACCCTGAAATTACTTGAACCTTTCAATAATTCAGACTCGTGATTCATCAAGTAAATGTACTCAACATCTACTCACATCACCTGTGAAGTAAGAACATAACGATATCCACTACATGCCTCAGCACTCATTGGATTGCACACATCAAAATGTATTACTTCCAACAAGTTGCTTTCTAGTTCCATTTTACTGAAAACGAGGCTTTCAGTCATCTTGCCCATGTGGTATGATTTGCATGTCTCAAGTGATTCAAAATCAAGTGAGTCCAAACGATCCATCTGCATGGAGTTTCTTCATGCATATACACCAATAGACATGGTTCGCATGCCTCAAACTTTTCAAAAACGAGTGAGCCCAAAGATCTATCAACATGGAGCTTCTTCATGCGTTTTATACCGATATGACTTAAGTGGCAGTGCCACAAGTAGGTGGTACTATCATTACTATCTTATATCTTTTGGCACGAACATGTGTATCACTATGATCGAGATTCAATGAACCATTCATTTTAGGTGCAATTGAAGGTATTATTCAAATAAACAGAGTAACCGTTATTCTTCTTAATGAATAACCGTATTGCGATAGACATAATACAATCATGTCTATGCTCAACGCAAACACCAATCTCGATGGTAGAGGGAGCGTGCGATGTTTGATCATATCAACATTGGAAACACTTCCAACACATATCGTCAGCTCACCTTTAGCTAGTCTCCGTTTATTCCGTAGCTTTTATTTCGAGTTACTAACACTTAGCAACCGAACCGGTATCTAATACCCTGGTGCTACTAGGAGTACTGGTAAAGTACACATCAACACAATGTATATCCAATATACTTATATCGACCTTGCCAGCCTTCTCATCTACCAAGTATCTAGGGTAATTCTGCTCCAGTGGTTGTTCCCCTTATTACAGAAGCACTCAGTCTCGGGTTTGGGTTCAACCTTGGGTTTCTTCACTAGAGCAGCAGCTGAATTGCCGTTTCATGAAGTATCCCTTTGTTCCCTTGCCCATCTTGAAACTAGTGGTTTCACCAACCATCAACAATTGATGCTCCTTCTCGATTTCTACTTTCGCGGTGTCAAACATCGCGAATATCTCAAGGATCATCATATATGTCCCTGATATATTATAGTTCATCACGAAGCTCTAGCAGCTTGGTGGTAATGACTTCGGAGAAACATCACTATCTTATCTGGAAGATCAACTCCCACTTGATTCAAATGATTGTTGTACTCAGACAATCTGAGCACTAGCTCAACAATTGAGCTTTTCTCCTCAGTTTGTAGGCTGAGAAAATCGTCGGAGGTCTTATACCTCTTGACGTGGGCACGAGCCTGAAATCCCAATTTCAGCCCTCAAAACATCTCATATGTTTTGCGACGTTTCAAAAACGTCTTCGGTGCCTCAACTCTAAACCATTCAACTGAACTATCACGTAGTTATCAAAATGTGTATGTCAGATGTTCGCAACATCCACAGACGACGTTCGAGGTTCAGCACACTGAGCGGTGCATTAAGGACATAAGCTTTCTAAGAAGCAATGAGGACAATCCTCAGTTTACGGACCTAGTCCGCATAATTGCTACTATCAACTTTCAACTAAGATTTTCTCTAGGAACATATCTAAAACGTAGAACTGAAGCGCGAGCTACGACATAATTTGCAAAATCCTTTTGACTATGTTCAGGATAATTAAGTTCACCTTATGAACTCCCACTCAGATAGACATCCCTCTAGTCATCTAAGTGATTACATGATCCGAGTCAACTAGGCCGTGTCCGATCATCACGTGAGACGGACTAGTCAACGTCGGTGAACATCTTCATGTTGATCATATCTTCTATACGACTCATGCTCGACCTTTCAGTCTTCTGTGTTCCGAGGCCATGTCTGTACACATGCTAGGCTCGTCAAGTCAACCTAAGTGTTTCGCGTGTGTAAATCTGTCTTACACCCGTTGTATGTGAACGTTAGAATCAAACACCCGATCATCACATGGTGCTTCGAAACAACGAACTGTCGCAACGGTGCACAGTTAGGGGGAACACTTTTTTGAAATTTTAAAGAGGGATCATCTTATTTACTACCGTCGTTCTAAGCAAATAAGATGTATAAACATGATAAACATCACATGCAATCAAATAGTGACATGATATGGCCAATATCATATTGCTCCTTTTGATCTCCATCTTCGGGGCTCCATGATCATCATCGTCACCGGCATGACACCATGATCTCCATCATCATGATCTCCATCATCGTGTCTTCATGAAGTTGTCTCGTCAACTATTACTTCTACTACTACAGCTAACGGTTAGCAATAAAGTAAAGTAATTACATGACATTTATGTTGACACGCAGGTCATAAATAAATAAAGACAACTCCTATGGCTCCTGCCGGTTGTCATACTCATCGACATGCAAGTCGTGATTCCTATTACAAGAACATGATCAATCTCATATATCACATATATCATTCATCACATCCTTTTGGCCATATCACATCACATAGCATACCCTGCAAAAACAAGTTAAACGCCCTCTAATTGTTGTTTGCATGTTTTACGTGGCTGCTGTGGGTTTGTAGCAAGAACATTTCTTACCTACGCAAAAACCACAACGTGATATGCCAATTGCTATTTACCCTTCATAAGGACCCTTTTCATCGAATCCGATCCGACTAAAGTGGGAGAGACAGACACCCGCTAGCCACCTTATGCAACTAGTGCATGTCAGTCGGTGGAATCAGTCTCACGTAAGAGTACGTGTAAGGTCGGTCCAGGCCGCTTCATCCCACAATGCCACCGAATCAAGATTGGACTAGTAACGGTAAGCATATTGAACAAAATCAACGCCCACAACTACTTTGTGTTCTACTCGTGCATAGAAACTACGCATAGACCTAGCTCATGATGCCACTGTTGGGGAACGTAGCATAAATTCAAAATTTTCCTACGTGTCACCAAGATCTATCTATGGAGTCATCTAGCAACGAGGGAGGAGTGGATCTACATACCCTTGTAGATCGCGCGCGGAAGCGTTCAAGAGAACGGGGTTGATGGAGTCGTACTCGTCGTGATCCAAATCACCGATGATTCTAGCGCCGAACGGACGGCACCTCCGCGTTCAACACACGTACGGAGCAGCGACGTCTCCTCCTTCTTGATCCAGCAAGGGGAAAGGAGAGGTTGATGGAGATCCAGCAGCACGACGGCGTGGTGGTGGAAGTAGCGGGATTCCAACAGGGCTTCGCCAAACGCTGCGGGAGGAGGGAGATGTGTCATGGGAGGGAGAGGGAGGCGCCAGGGCTTAGGTATGGTTGCCCTCCCTTCCCCCCACTATATATAGGGCCAAGGGAGAGGGGGAGGGCGCAGCCTTGCCCCTTCCTCCAAGGAAGGGTGCGGCCAAGGGGGGGGGAGGAGTCCATCCTCCCCAAGGCACCTCGGAGGTGCCTTCCCCTTTTAGGACTCTTCCTTTCCCCTCTTCTCTTGGCGCATGGGCCTCTTGGGGCTGGTGCCCTTGGCCCATATAGGCCAAGGCGCACCCCCTACAGCCCATGTGGCCCCCCGGGGCAGGTGGCCCCACCCGGTGGACCCACGGGACCCTTCCGGTGGTTCCGGTACAATACCGGTGACCCCGAAACTTGTCTCGATGGCTGAAATAGCACTTTCTATATATAATTCTTTACCTCCGGACCATTCCGGAACTCCTCGTGACGTCCAGGATCTCATCCGGGACTCCGAACAACTTTTGGGTTACCGCATACTAATATCTTTATAACCCTAGCGTCACCGAACCTTAAGTGTGTAGACCCTACGGGTTCGGGAGACATGCAGACATGACCGAGATGACTCTCCGATCAATAACCAACAGCGGGATCTGGATACCCATGTTGGCTCCCACATGTTCCACGATGATCTCATCAGATGAACCACGATGTCAAGGACTTAATCAATCCCGTATACAATTCCCTTTGTCTAGCGGTACGATACTTGCCCGAGATTCGATCGTCGGTATCCCGATACCTTGTTCATTCTCGTTACCGGCAAGTTTCTTTACTCGTTCCGTAACACATCATCCCGTGATCAACTCCTTGATCACATTGTGCACATTATGATGATGTCCTACCGAGTGGGCCCAGAGATACCTCTCCGTCACACGGAGTGACAAATCCCAGTCTCGATTCGTGCCAACCCAACAGACACTTTCGGAGATACCTGTAGTGTACCTTTATAGCCACCCAGTTACGTTGTGACGTTTGGCACACCCAAAGCACTCCTATGGTATTCGGGAGTTGCACAATCTCATGGTCTAAGAAAATGATACTTGACATTAGAAAAGCTTTTAGCGAACGAACTACACGATCCTTGAGCTAAGCTTAGGATTGGGTCTTGTCCATCACATCATTATCCTAATGATGTGATCCCGTTATCAACAACATCTAATGTCCATGGTCAGGAAACCGTAACCATCTATTGATCAACGAGCTAGTCAACTAGAGGCTTACTAGGGACATGGTGTTGTCTATGTATCCACACATGCATCTGAGTTTCCTATCAATACAATTATAGCATGGATAATAAACGATTATCATGAACAAGGAAACATAATAATAACTTATTTATTATTGCCTCTAGGGCATATTTCCAACAAGCCGCCATGAACGCCGCCGCCGTTCAACCGCCACGCTCGAGCCATCGGAGCCGAGGAAGAAGGCGAGCTAGGCAGGAATCGTTCGCTAGCGGGAGGCAGAAGCGAGGTCGGGGTGCTCCTGCACGAGCTGCCCGCGAGGCCACCGTGCTCCGCGTCCATGGCGTCGGTGGCGGCGCTGATGCCAGGTAGGGGAGAGACCGTGGAGTGTGGTGCCGCACTCATGGGGTTGCTCCGGCGCTCCAGCCACGCGCCCTCCTTTCCCGGTTCGAATCCCGTCCGTTGTCGTGGTCAACGCTCGGGTCCGAGCTCCCGAGGCCGGCCGCCATGACTAGGCTCAAGCTCGAGCTTGAGCTCCTGCCTTGCGAGCTTCCTGTCCTGCACTTCCCACGCCCGCAAGCCCGCCTTCTGCGCCCAGCCGCAACGGCCATCACCGGTGAGCGGTGCTGCCCCCTCGCGCCTGTGCGGAAGGAAGCTCCACGGCGGCGCCATGGCTGCTGGTCGCGACGGAAGGGAGCACCACGCGCCGCCCGCGACGGAAGGGAGCTCCACGGCGGCTGGCCGGCGACCCTCACGGCGGCTGCTGGCGCACGGCCATGGGAGGGACCCGATTGCTTTTCTTAAAAGTTTACCAGGACCTAATTGCGTTTTTAAAAAGTTTGCAGGGGCTTGATGGCATTTTTGAAAAGTTTGCAGACACTGACATGTGGGACCCACATGTCAGTTAACGGTCAAACAAACGGTCAAATAGACGGATCGTTTAGGTGCAGGCCCGACCTGTCATAAATATGTTTAATTTCGTAACAACAAAGATTTTGGGTTTTTTTGAAACAGCCGACCACCCACTCGGTAGTTATCTGAGAAAAAATAAAAATCGGTAGTTTTTTTGGAACCCTAGCCTGCAAAAGTACTCTCTCCTTCCATCTATATAGGGCCTAATACATTTTTTGAGGTCAACTTTGACCAAATGTTAGAGCAATAATATATGACATGCAACTTATACAAAGCATATCATCAAATTCGTATGTGAAAGGAGCTTCCAATAATATAATTTTCACATTATACATCTCATATACTATTAATCTTGTCAATGGTCAAAGGCGGTCTTGTAAAACGCATTAGACGCTATATAAATGAAGGGAGTAGTAGTTTTATGCTATTTACTCTAGCCAATCATGTGCCTGCAATGAAAGAAGCATCGACATTGATCTTTAGGCTGGTCACAATGGGGAAGAACTTAGGAATAACATCACACACTCCAATACAACTTTGCTTATGTGTCACATATTTAATGAAGAGAGAGGTGCTTGTGGTAACTAGTTAAGTTACCGGAACATCACACACTCCAAAAAACAATGAGTCTATAAATTAATAAATACATTATTGCGTGACACTACATAGATATTCCTACTCACTATGGAGGTAGTAACATAGTCTAAGGAAGTGTGTAAGTTACTAGACTATATTCTTGCACATTGTGACCAGCCTTATGTGATCATTGTGACCAGCCTTACGTGATCCGCGGGCGGCTTAGTCCAGCCAAGCACATCAACACGGAAAGGCATGCTAGAAGACTGCATATTGACTCCATGCAACTTTTGTTTCCCCTAAACACTGTTTACAACCAGATTTGGGCTGGATAAACACTCACAATAGTTCCTCAAGAACATCACAAAATGTCGTATAGTAGTTTCACCTTTGTTGTGAACTCAAATGCCAAGCCCTCCAAAGAACTAGCATAAGTTTTTCCCTCATCTCACCGTGGCAAATACTCAAGATTTGCAAAAGCCAACCCGGAAAGATCTATTTGATGGTAGATCATCTGGAAAAAGCTCCTCCTTGAGCAGAATCTGCCATTTCTTTAGACTAAAACAAATTCTGCCACCTCATTGGCTAGTTGTTGAGGACGAGGATTTATCAGCTGGGAGATCATCTGGGATTTATTTACTTTGCATTTTCCAGATGATCCTTCATGAGTAGAATTTTGCAGAGTAACTAGTATCAGACCAAACTGCACTATGAAAAATTGAGCATTTCTAGTCTTTTTTCAAATGCGCGACATATATAGCACAAGCACAGGCAGCAGAACTGAGAATTACGTACATGCTTTTATTTTCAGACCAGTAGCTATTACACAGTGCTATCTCGACCGCAACTACGAAACAAAGTGCACAGTTTCACACACACACACAACACGAAAGCGCTGTAATAACCCACTTGTGCCGACACGTACGTCCGGCGCGCCGAGGAACGGGGTCGCTCGCTCACGGAAACGGCGCGTGGCGCTTCATCTCGTGCGGCACGACGTCGACGGCGAAGCCCTTGTGGTGGCGGACCCAGTAGTCGGCCTGGCCGGGGCGCGGCTCGGCCGGCACCTCCACGTCGGCCCTGGCGGCCCTGAGCTCCTCCGTGGAGAAGCTGTACCTCTGGTCGCGCCTCCGCACCAGGTCCGGGCGCACGGCGCCGTCGCGCTCCCCCTGCGGCGACACCATGAGCGCGGGCGCGCCGAGCGGCAGGCGGTCGCCGCGGTCCACCTGCCAGGTGCACCAGAACTTGCCGAACGTGCCGGCCATGTGGTCCAGCTCCGGCTTGCCCAGCACGCTGGGCACCCACGGGTTGGCCCACAGCCCCGCCTTGACCTCGTGCGCGTGCGAGTGCCACAGCCTCTGCTCCTCCGCCGGCAGCGACTCGAAGATCTCCCTCGACACGATGTACTCCACGCCGATGAGGCGGGCGTGCTTGTCGTCGGAGTCGTAGACGGGGCACTGGAGGACGTCCTGGTTGAGGCGGGAGACGTAGTGGTGGGTCTCCACCTGCCGGTGCGGGTCGTGCGCGTACAGGGCGAACGTGCACACGTGCTGCTTCATCTGCTTCACCGGGCGCAGCGACTGCAGCGCCGCCGCGCCCTTGTCCAGCAGCATCGTCGACGTCGTCGTCGGCCTCCCCGGCGGCCCGCCGTCGCCTCCCGTCGAGGCCGGCGTCGGAACAGGCTTCTCGTCGCTGGACGCCATCGATGGATCGGGAGTCGGCTCGTTGGCCTGTACTGACTGCTGTGTGAGGAGTGCGCTTCGGGTGGGCTTTTAAGTCGTGGCGGCACTGGGACTTGGATGGGCTGCCGGGTGACACGTACGTGGTGACGAGGCTGGACGTGGCAGACGGCATGCAACGTAGGTGGCAGATGCGCTATGCGGCTGCGACTGGCTCGCATGGCGCCTGAGCATTCGAGGCTCGGAGTAATCTAGTAGTCTAGTACTCCCTCCGGTCTTTTTTACTTCGCATATAAAATTTGTCTGAAGTCAAATCTCATAAACTTTGATCAAATTTATAAAAAAATACAAACATTTAGAATGTGAAATCAACAACATTAAATGCGTCATGACTTTACTTTTCATATTGTATAAATTTAGCATTATAGATGTTAATATTTTTTCATATAAATATGGTCAAATTTTACGAAGTTTGACTTCAGACAATCCTTATATGCAGAGTAAAAAGGACCGGAGGGAGTACTACACCGGTGATGGAGGAAAAGAAATCATAGGAGAACAAGATGACGAAAGACTTGTAGCGCCAAAATCTTTGCCAGAAAACACAACATGAACTGGGCGATACTTAATGACGAGGTTCGTCAACAGAAAGAACGGGATGAAGTGCATGTGCATGACAACTTCACGACCAAAAACCCTACACAACCATCACATCAACCTTTGCATGTTGAAAGAAAGAAGTGGTATACGATCGAGTACTGGTCACACTTGCTGCTCCACCGGTGCGACCGCATCGTCCTCCTCGTCCTGGGGCTTGACGTACTTGTACCAGCTGGCCCAGTAGAGATAGTTGAGGAAGTTGATGAAGCTGAGCACGGCGAGCAGCCAGAAGAAGAGGTCGAGGTGGTTCCGGTTGATGTTGTTGCCGTTGAGCCAGCCGCCGCTCAGCGTGTGCTTCCTGGTGGCCGCGTTCACGGCCTTGACGATGATGGTGCTGAAGTAGTACCCCAGCGACATGGACGCCCAGAGGAAGGCCGACGACATGGACTTGAGCGCGGGCGGCGCCTGCGAGTAGAAGAACTCGAGCAGGCCGATGTAGGTGAACATGTCGGCGATGCCGAACACGCCGTACTGCGGGGCCAGCCAGAAGACGGACATGGGCAGCGGCTGCAGCATCGGGAACGCGTCCAGCATGCCGTGCCGGACGGCCACCTTCTTGCGGTGCATCTCCACGACGGCGGCGATGCACATGGAGACGACGGAGAGCACGAGGCCGACGCCGACGCGCTGCAGGTAGGGGATGCCGTTGGGGTGGCCCGTGATGCCGCGGGCGAAGGGCACGAAGAGGCGCTCGTAGATGGGCACGGCGAAGATGAGCATGGTCAGCGGGATGATGGGCAGCGTCGCCGGCTGCATCTGGAAGTCCCCGACCCACGTGTTCATGGTGGAGCCCTGCTGGATGGAGAAGGTCTGGAACTGGGCCAGGCAGGTGCCCATGATGATGGCGCTGCAGAAGATGGGCACCATGGCCAGCACCGTCTTGGCGTGCTCCACGTGCGTCACCCGGCACTGCCGCCACGGGCTCGGCGCCTCCGCCGCCGGCGCCTGCACGATGGCCGCCCTGTCCAGGAACCTGAATGGCCTGTCCCTGTGGGACACGAACTCCTCCTCGGGAGAAGCTTTGCTTCTGCTGATCTCGTACAGCTCGTCGGGGTTCTCAGGGAGCTGCAGATTCCGGTTCCTGATCGCAGCAACGTACACCTGAAAACAGCACGGAAAATAACCAACCACGTCCATGTATGCATGCATGCATGATTAACACGGAAAATAGTCGTCAAGAAGCTAAGCTAGCTAGACAAGGTTGATTACCCGGAGGATGTCGAGAAGCGCGCTGCTGCCCTGCGCCGTGAAGATGCGGTAGCGGGGCATGCCGGCGAGGAAGGCGATGAGGGCGAGGCCCATGACGCCGGTGGCGGCGCCGAACCCCTTGTCCCAGCCCTTGACGTTCTGGATCCACACGAACACCGTGACGCTGACGGCTCCGCCGATGCACAAGCTGAGCAGCAGCCAGTTGAAGAAGCTGGACATCTGGCGCCGCTCCCTGGGGTGCTTCGCCTCGAACTGGTCCGCGCAGTGCGCCGGCAGCGCCGCCTTGATGCCCGCCGACCCGATCGCCACCAGGTACAGCCCGACGTAGAGCCGCGTCTCGCTGTGGCCGCCCACCCTCTGGCACGTCGGCTCCGGCCATTTGCACCCCTCCGGCAGCAGCTTCGGGGAGTGAGCTTGCAGCGTCATCAGCAGGAGCCCCTGCATGTGGGCCGGAGAGGATCAACGACCAGCTGCAATGCAACCAAGTGAAAGAAACGAAAGATTCTTACGATGAGCTCCACCAGGGAGGATATGATCACGGTCTGGTACCGGCCCACAAAGGTGTCGGCGAAGACGGTGATGAGCACCGCGATCATGTAGCTCGTGCCCATGTAGTCGGTCAGCAGGTTGGAGGCGTCGGCCAGGTTGATGTGCATGACCAACATGAAGTACATGATAAGGTTCACGGCTAGAGACAGAGACGCCAGGTTCTCCAGCCCAAAGTTCACTGCAACAACAAGCAAACCCAGGACAGCTTCATATTACCAGATCAGCAAGGTTGGCTTCATTTTCATTGAATTCATGCTCCGGCAAATTCATTCAAAAGCCCGAACTGATGAAGAGAGATTTCCGGCCCGTGTTCATTAGATTATTAAAACACCGTGTTGCTTCTTAATTTGCTGGTCAAGTACAACGTATCCATTAACTGTATGGATGAGGTCATAAAATACTAATCCTTGCAACGTTTCTAGCGAGAATATAAATGTTTCTCCGGTTGGTTAAGCCAAATCTGTATGTATTTTACCTTTCATACCGCATGTTACCACCTACTTATGTATGGGTTGCTAAGAACAATAGCACAATAACAAGCATAGATGCACAAAAAAATTAAATTTCAGAAACATGTTGACGAAATAGTAAAATCCTGAACGCGAATCTAGTTTATGTACAACGGAAACTGATCATGATTAAAAAAAATTACCAAGAATGAAGAAAGAATTGCCAACACCACCATGGCGCCCTCGCACGGCAGGCCTTCCCCTCCAATTAACCTTCCCTTCAATGACTTCGTACTGTTTTCCTCCAACGACTTCATGTGTTTCCGACTATTCATCATTTATGTGAATAACAAAGTCACTTCTCATGCCCATGGGCACGGAGTAGTAGCTATTTGATCAACATGTAATTTTACCTTGCCATTGGTTTCAGCTGATTTGTCATCCTCCTTGTATTCCTATTAATTTTTGTTAGCAAATAAGAGACGTCGATATGAGAAATAAACACATAACTTCAGAACAAAGTGGGAGTTTATTCATGAATTAGTGTCTATTATTCTTTCTTTCTTTCTTTTTTGAAAGAAAGGGGTTGCCCCCCGCCCCATTTTTATTAAAACGGAGCAAACCAAAGTCACGACAGTTTACAGCGCTCAGGCGGCCACGCAAGAGTAGCTAAGCCAGAAAATTCAAAATCCCATGTAGTGTCTATTATATACTTAAATTAAGTGACATGAATTTCAGTTATCTGTTGATGCCCATACAATTACAATTTATACACGGTAGTTTATACCTTATTCTTGGTTTTCTTGTAAAAGATATATTAGACGATCAAAGGAAACTCCCATTGCAGTTGAAATAAAACGGTCACTATATGCAGGTTTTTACGATATGGCATGATAAGCATGAACCGTCTCAAAAGTAAATAAAAGAGATGAAGGAAAGGAGAGAAGATGGGGTGAAGCAAGGGAGATACCATGGATTGTAATTTGCCGGTGGCTTCGGTTACCTTGCTCATCTCCTCGTTTTCCTATGAAGAGAAATCACACAGCAGTGAGAACGTTGGCACGCACGTACGTACGGAAAATGAAGTTGGAACAAGCAAGAGAATGAGCCAGTACCATTTTGGCCAAGAGGCGAGCTATCTCAGGTGGACGAGAGACAAGCAATATAAAGCGTCTCAACTCATGAAGAATGGGTCTCCAATGCATTCCTATATACTGTGAGATTGTTTAAATTATGGTCTCTTCATTCATTCCATTCGGTCTCTTCTTGTCGCAACCGTTATCAGCGGCGACGTCCACTAGATGTGGGCATCTTGTAACTCATTGACACAGCCAGGCCACAGTTGTCAGGTACCGGACCGGAGCGTAGCAAAAGCTAAGATCGCATAAAAGAATCAGTCGTCAGCTCCTTCTGTTCACCCCCTGCGTAACTTGTAAAATTTTACGGTCGTTTTGTAATGCACGCGCACGCTAGGCTCTCCGGGCAAGCGTCCATGGCCGTGCCTTTCGTGAGTAGGATATTTTGTTACCGTCCCTCAAGAAAAGGATGTTTTGAACCTAAAAAAAAGATACTTTGTTACCGCCTTCTTGTTTTTGGTTCCCTTCTGCGGATCGCACCAGAGGTCAAACCTCCGGATGAACGCTGCATCGCGGATAGAGTCGAAATGACGCAATGTGTGGCATATGCGTTGCGTAAGGGCATTTCTAACGTGATCCTCAAATCTCCCACAACCGCTTGGACCGTGAAAATCATTTAACACAATTTTGTATCGGTTTGTGGAGCGGTCCGGACATAACTTCTCCCGTCAATCGAAGACAAACGTAGAAAAGTATGCGGGAGTCCGGACTGCTCCCAAGTCTGTTTCTGACTTTCCTGGCCCATCAAAAACCTCTCCTCCTTCCCGCGTGTTCTTCCTGCCCGATACCACCCGCCCGCGCTCATGTCGTTGTAGAGCGTGCCGCTCCACAATGAAGTCGGCTCAGGGCGGACGTGACCTCTCACTACCTCCGACATTGAAGCGACGCCCCGGTCGAGGGCGTCGCCCGCTGCACGCTCAGCTGAACACATCTCCTTGCCATATTCAAACGCCTTCATTAAACTCGTGTGGGAGCCGAGAAATCTACTTCGGCCACATGTCCATTTATGAGCGGGTCAGCATTAAACGCAACGCCGACCAAGCTTCTCAGGTCTGCCCTTTATTTAAACGAGGCCAGACGCGGGGCAAAAATCGCACCCCTCCGTCGCTCCACCATCTCCTTCTTCACCATTTTCTCCACTCTTCTGATGGCTTCCGAAGAGCAGTTCTCTGGTATACAAGCCGACTGGGTGGCTCTGGCCTGCAGAGCCCGCCAGATACGAGTGAGGCTTCTCGCTGCTCCACGTCCCTCGCCTAGCCCGACGGAGCCAGTTGTCGCGGCCCCAAGCCGGCGCGTGGTTCAACAACTCGTCGCTCCAGGCCAGCTCGAGGAGGAGTGGCGAGTTGCTCCATGCTGGCATGGCGGCACGGGCATCACCGCATCTAGTGTCTGCGACCGCGCCATCCGTCGTTGACGCACGCATAGTTGCACCATGCATGCACAGAAAGAAGTCGGCTGCGCGAATGTAGACGAGGTGGCGGCCCGCACGTCTGTGCCTGCTGCCATCATCAAGAAGAAGTAGAACACGGGAGGCCACCGCCGCTTGTATCTTATGAAGGCCACCGCTGGAGACTTGGCCGGTTCTCCTTTATCTCAGACCATCCTGGACACCCACCCGAACTCCACAGAAGTATCCTTCCCCTCCGGCTGAAGCACCATCTTTGTTGCTTCGATGAGCGGCGCAGCCGGACATAGGCTCCGGGGCTCTTGACTGTCCGGTTAGCGGGCTGCCGGACATGGAAAGACAAGTCGCAGCCGGCCGTAGACTAGTGTAGTGTATAATGCCGTGGTAGTGAAGCTCCGCGCGACTATAAATGCACATAGTTTTACCTTCTTAGTTGAAATATGTCCAAAATGTAACCGTATGTGTCTGATTTATATGAAATCCGGCCTTGTTTGCACGAATTTTATTCGGTTTGTTAAAAAAAAGTTTGAAATGTATGCGGCTACGATTGAATGGCATCCTCCTGCATCCATGTCCGCAGACTGGTCCTATGTCCATGAATGTGAATGGACGCAGGAGAAAATTTATGGGTTGCCATTCTCTAAGAGAGTTGAAATGACGTCATGTGTGGCATATGCACTGCGTGCCATATGCACAGCACTGCAGGAGCTGATGAAACCAAAGAACAGCTCGTTCACAGCTTCGCATGCAGCGGCCCGGTTGCCTGCCAGCAAGTGCCGGCGCCACCGCCCAATTCTTCCACATTCCCCACAGAGACGTCAACAATGTTCCTGCCTCCTGCGGAAACAACAAGTCAGGACTCACAAGGGATCGGGAATTTAGATCGACTCGGTAAATTCCCCCGGCTTGAACAGGCTAAATGGAGTCGCTGTTGAGAAATGTTTGTTAATTTGCAAATGGACAGCAAAAGTAGCAGCAAATATGAAAGGTTTCCTTTTGTTACATTTGGAAGCATGGCACCATGTCCACCAGAAGAGCTGACATGCCAGTTTACGTCTGCAATTAATTTCTCAATCTACTGGCAGAAGGCCTGGCGCAGAAAGCGGGTTACATCAGTTCTCACTAGAAGGATTGGACGTGCTTTGTTGCGCCGTTGGTGTTGTTGAGATTTTTTTAAAAAATAGTTGCTTTGTTTTAAAAATGAAGTCGATATTTTTGGCTCTAAACTTGGTCAGAGTTAAAGAAATTTGACCTTGTAAAAAACTAATACCCCTTGTATTTTGGAATTGATGCGATATTTAGTATGGCGGATGGGGGCGACGATGGACTGTGTTTTATGTTTTTTTGTAATGTGGTTATTTGGTGGGTTTTTTATGGTGTGATTCTATATTATGCTCTAATCAACTTATACTTTTATGGGTAAATTTCTGTGTCTGTGACTACATGTACTATATTGGTGCTATAGTATTATCACATGGTCGCGCTTCTTTTTTCTAGGTGGTAGGAGCATGCTCGGGGTTGATATATTTCTTTAGCCGGTTGGTGTTGATTGATTTGAAAAATAATTGGCCCGATCAAAATCGGAAACCAAATTGAAAATTGAATATCTCAATCAAATAAAAGAGCTTCAAAATTAACGAATACCATAAATTAAAATAATTAAATGGGAGAGCTCTTTAAGAAATTATTGACCTGATTAAAATCAGGTGACCAGGTTCTAAACTGAAGACCTCAATTAATTATGAGGACTTAAAAATTAATAAGCATAGTATATAATATAAAATAATTGAATGAGAGCTTTAAGAAATTGTTGACTTATCAAAACCGGGTGACCCAATTTCAATTGGACACCTCAATTAATTGAGGCCTTTTACCCCTAGGGAGCTTAGTGATGCAGGGAGCTTAGTGATACGGTAAATACAAACTGCTCTATCTAGACGGATATGAGCAATTTGAGGGTCACCGCTGGAGATGCCCTTATCTTTCTATCCAGAGTGCTCAATCAAATAGTACCTCTGTCCTGATTTATTAGTTTTTTTTGTATTTTGTGCCAAACGTTGACCACAGATTTAACTAAAAAATAATAATGCATGTCACCAAAAATTATATCATTAGATTCGTATTTGAACCTAGTTTTCAATGATATTATTTTTGGTTACATGCATTAATATTTTGTTAGTTAAATCTAAGATCAAAATTTAACATAAAATGCGAAGGAAACCAATAAACCAGGACGGAGGTAGTACTCTTTTAAACACAACATTGAAATCAGATCACCAGAAAGCAAGCAACAATATCGCTGATGCAAAATTCACAATATACATTAAATTCCATTGGCGCGCTAAGATGACTTTGAAAGAAATGACCAGGGCCAGATCAAATATTTTTGAACTGGACAAAAAAAGTTGTCCATGCTACTTCGCTCATAGCATCAACGCAAGAAGCATGATTCCGACATGTTACATACATGAACAAAAGAACAATGCTATCTTTAAACATGGTGCTCCATAGCAGAGCGAATGAATGAATGCTCTCAACACTTTGGTCAATAGTTCAATAAGGAGTATTTTGCACGCACAATAATCCTGCCCTTCTCCACGCCTAATTTTGCTCCTGTCACCAGCCAGTGGCCAGGTGCGTCTTGCGGACCCTTCAATGTCTCTGTCATGTCGACAATCTTCACAAGTTTAGCATTGTCGCTTGAGGACGATGAAGCTTCATCTGTTCTATGCATCGCAGAACTTGGACTGTGGTCCCACACTGATCTCCTGATTGTGCACCCAGGAACTCTGGAGAACAAAAGTTTAAGGTGGAGCACGCTCTTTGCACCAAAATCCCACACTCCTAACTGTGCTCCCGTGACAATATAAACGCCAGACAGATCCGTGATATTTGTTTCGGTGTACTCTATGGGCGCAGTGCTGACATGAGCAAAATTCTTCCACTTGATTGGTTCGAACCATCGGCTATCCTGCTCTTCAGGCCCTTGCCATTTTGGTGGCCCGATCGTGATATGCGAGTCCCAGTGAGGTAGAAATATCTTTGGTAACGAGCCAAGGTGCTGCAAATGAATAGCCAGACGGTTCTGTTTTGTTCCTTCCAAGCACAGCCTCAGGCCAGTGATTGGTCGACGCCCAACAGATACCTGCATGTATTCCATTGGAAATTAGCTTGAATTAGATTGTTCTGCGTAGTTTATCATCTTATAAAGTATATTCCATAATGTCACCAAATAGGACTCCCAACATAGGCGGTGGTCCCTTAGGGCGTGTTTGGTTCAGGAACAAAGTGGAATGGAATGTCCTGGTTCCATTCCACTGGAATGGGTTGTTCCTATATTTGGTTGGGGGCAATCCGGTGGAGTAGAATGGTTATATTACAGTATTTCATTGGCGAGATGAAATAGAATGCATTTCGTTCAACTCATCTCTTGTGTAGGAGTGGTGAGAATACCTCTCATCATCTCATGTGCATATATATAATATGAATAAGATAGCTCTTTGTATTTTTAGCAACAAATTATTCAAATTCTTCATAATATTTCAATTGTATTTATAGCATAAATAAGTTACAAATACAGTCACAAGCATAACAACTATACAAGGATATGATGTCAAACAAATAATTCACATTGCTTCCTATTTAACAAGACTCATATATAGGTCAAAAATCATCAACCCACATACACATCAAGCAAAAATAGCCAAGACTCATTTTCCTTGGAATTTTTATATCATTATGCATAACTTTATTTTATACACAAATATTTCTGAAGTTAACTAGTACAGAAACCACACTATGAGTCCGCTTGTAACATACCACTTTTCAAACTCTAGAGCTAGGAATTTCTTTCCCTAGAATAAAATAAATTCTTTATTGCATTTTCTTTTCACCAGGACATGTCAAGTGGAAGTGACTATATTTGACTTGCAGATCTATCTTCTAATCAAGATCCAGCCCATTTATCATCCTTCATTTGATACGGTGATCCAAACCAACTCAGACTCAAGACCAACACCCCATACCTTGCCAAACCTCCTTATCCCTGCGTCAAGACGTCTCCTTACCTCCAAGTGGTTAACCAACCCAGGTTGTTTCGGATTCATTCACCACCGCTGTATTCGAGTAGGAGGAGAACCCTACTCCATATCCAATCCTAACCGACCTAGAACCCCTATATATATATATATACCCAAGACTCCAAAATCACGAATCCACAGCTTCCGAGCCACCCCAAGTCACCACCAAAGTTGATCAGACGAGTTTCGCAAGGCAGCAGAAAACTCTTATGCAATCTCTTTGTTCTTGGCGACTCAATCATCTCCTCGACGACCCCACCATTGTAGACGAGCCCGTTGAAGTGCTGCAGGACAAGCCCGTTGTAGACGACCCCACTAAGTTTCACAACGGCCCGACAGTGCAATCTTAAGTGACGGCGCAATCCCGTAAAGTTATTTGGTCGTCACTTAAGATTGCACCGTCAGATCGTCATGCAACTTTACGGGAGTGATGAGGACTCAATCGTGCAACACTTCAACGGTCGGACCGTCTTCAACGGTACATAATAGTTTTCTGCTGCTCGGAAGCTATGGATTTGTGGTTTTGGAGTCTTGGGAGGTAGGAGGGGTTCTAGGTCGGTTGGGGCTGCTCTAGGTCGGTTAGGATTGGATACGGAGTAAGTTTTGTCCTGCTCGAATCCAACAGTGGTGAACGAATCCGAAACCACTTGGGTTGGTTTAGGTCGCCTAAGAGAAGCTTCCGGAGGAGACGTCTTGGCACAGGGATAAGAAGGTTTGGCAAGTATGGGGTGTTGGTATTGGTTCCGAGTCCGAGTTGGAGTAGGTTTGGATAACCGGACCAAATGAGGATGACAAGTGGGCTGGATTTTGACTAGAAGATAGATATGAGCCCAAGTCAAATATAGTTCAAGACCTAGAGCATTTCCACTTGACATGGCCCGGTGAAAAAAAATGCAATAAAGAAAATAAAGAGCTCAATTTTATTCTAGGCGTTAAAAAATCCTAGCTTAAACAATAACTACTATACTTAGCTAGAGTTTGAAAAATGGTATATTACACCGCTTTTCCTGTGCTGCAAAGTTCAGAATTCTAGCTCTGATAGAGCAGCCAAAGTTCAGAACTCTACCTCAGCCACCGCTCCAGACTGGGAGCTGAGGTTAACACTCAAGAAAAGGATGCTGACAAGCAAAAAAATCGGCCAGAGCTGCAGTGTAGCGCCTCCGCCTTCCAACTCCGCCACTCGCCCCTGTTTGCCGCCGCGGCTCCGCCTACCAATTGGCCATCGCCCAGCAGTCGGTGTTGCTGCTTCGCTTCCCAACAAGCCACCGCCCCCTTCCCCTTACCGTCACCGCGTCTTGGGCGTTTCCTAACGGGCCGCCGCAGCCTAGGCCCGCTGCCACGAGATGACAAGGGGAGAGAGGCCTGGAGAGAGAGAGGCTATAGGTTTTTTTCCTTTTATGCGGTGAGAGTTGGGTGTCACATGCGCGTGATTTGAGCAAGAAATCGATCGGTTCCCCTGATTTGAAGGAACTAGCACGTTCCGCATATAGAGGGTCCGCGTGATTTGAGTGAGGAGCTATTCGGTTCCACCGATTTGGAGCACATTCTGCATATATGGGGTATATTCCCTTCTCTAGAATCAGTAGGTTCCATTTCTTCACGCAACCAAACACAAGAATGTGTTCCATATGGCTTGATCAATTGAACTGCATTACAAAATATGAACGCTTCGTCGCATCCCAAGTAAATTATTGTTAATCCTACAGCAAAATGGTGTTTGCTTCTCTTTTGTCTAATGACAGGGTCTAGTAAGGGGCGCTAAATTGACCTATCAATGGTAAAACTAAAATAGCTAAAGGGAAATTATCATAAACATGTATTTAAACCCGAGAGCAGCATTTACCTGTTCTGTGCTAACAAATAACTTTGGGCCCATCAAGCTGAACTGAAGTGACGGGCACACAGGCTCTTTTCTATTTTGTCCAGCAATACCCAGTGGTACTGGAGCCCAAACTAGTGGAACTTGGAAATCTAAGAAGTATTGTAACTCTTCAATTGGAGGTTTGTCTGGAGTAAAAAAAATATGCAAACATCATTGAAAAGATACCATGTAATATGATAATGTTTAATCACAGCAGGAAATAGCAAGGACAACTACCCAACTCTTTGGTAGACATAGGAAAAAATTTCTCCAGATTCTAATCATTCAATAGCTATACTACTGTATTGAGCTACTGATTTAATCATGATTGACATTCTGACTTTAGGAAAGATATGTCTATCTTGATCATGAATACATCACCCTTACTAAACATACTTTTCAATACATACTCCAAATAGAAGAACTGTGCAGAGACTCTGCTACTATAATATATAGATAGCAATATAATTTAAAACAACAGCTCAGGTTTACGGCAAATGGACTTTGAGGATAGTCCAAAAAAGGAATCAGGTGCATGTCTTACATGTCAAGTATAGATCAATGGCACGAGCAATGTGCTTCTTCCCAGGTATATCATCGACGAGTGAAACAATAGGGAGAAATGTCATGCCTATGACATCTGGTGCTGACGAAACAGTTTTTATCCACTCAACAGAATTCTGAACAAGATCGCAACCTCCCCTCCTTCTGAAGATTACTGTCATGTCCTGTATATGGGACTGGAATTAGGATTTGCTTACAGTAAGAGGTGCAGTACACATATCACATATGTTATTATAGTTTTTTTTTCGAATTGAACATGTGTGACAGTTCAAAGTAGCTAATTTCCTACTGGTGATACTTTAGGCCGTTTTCAAAGACGGGTCAAATAAATAGACGCTATGTAATGGCATCTTGTAAACTGACACCACCCTCAAGGTGCATACATTGAGAATGTCCAATTTCCTATTGATATTATTATCAACACTTGCAATTAACAAGGTACTCCCTCCGTCCCAAAATTTAAGATCATTTTTTACGCTATGAACTGACTAACCTTTTCGCTATAATTGATGGGGGGTGCATTTGACTTGTTCTCCACATCTGAGAACCTCTCGTTCCCAATTTCTCTGACATAATTTCTGAACTCCATTTCAGACAATTGGGATGAGGAATGCTGCTTTATGTATACTTCATCCTTACCACCAACCATTACAGAAGTAATAATGTGTGTGCCATAATTCTCGATAAAGCTGAGCAGAAATGAGACAAGGGCACCTTGTTATTGTATGATAAGGGCAGGTAATATGCAAAAAGTCATGTAGGACAGCCAAATGTAAAACTGACCCTGAGAGCAGGGTCAATGGAGAAGATTACCTACTGACCTAGCCAATGCTGGTGGATCCCAAGTATATGGAATTGCGCGCTTTACACTCTCTTGTAGAACCAGTTCATCACTAGTTATTTTAACTCTATATAGCGGAACAGAATAGCCATCAACTGCAAGGGCCTTTGTCGCGGCCGCATCATTCTTCCAAGAACCAGTAAAGCTGAAGAGCGAGTTGAAGGAACCCAGCGGGACTGTTTCCAGCAAGCTCGCCTTCCTGTTGAAATGCTCCGCCATCTGCGCGATAAATGGTGGTGCCAATGTCAGAGACAGTGAAGGGAACGGCCACGAAGCCTAACATGTGTAGTACGATTTGCATAACAGCAGATTTGCATCACAGTACACCCAGAAGAGAAGAAGGCGTGATGTAGTATATGCGTGCACGATCTGCTCAAACGCCCCAAAATCGGGACTCCGGTCCTGAGCACCTCCCTCACCTTGTCGAAGCTGCAGACGAAGGGCTCGTCGGGGGCGGCACCAGGAGGGGGCGGGCGGCTGCGCTCGGGGTTGCCGCGGTAGGCCTCTACCTCGACGTCGGGGGGCACGCCGCAGAGGACGCCGCCGCCGATGGGCAGGTCCCGCGCGCGGGCCTCGTCGAGCGCCACGAGCCTCCCGGCGCCCTTGCAGTAGAGCAGGCGGTGGTCGCCGGCGGCGTCGAGGCCGCGCCCCACCGCCTGCAGGGCCGCCTCCAGGGCGGAGCCGGCGAGGCTCATGGGCCCCTCCAGCGCTCCCCCTTCTCCGCCGCCGCCGCGAGATCCGTGGCGACTCAGCTTGGCCGCGGCAACCAGAGGAGAAAAGGCCGCTCCGGCGCCTGCGCTGCTCCTTCGTGGAGACTGCGGGAGGGGGGGGAGAAGACACGGACGGGGGTTGGAGGGGTCGTCGCAGGAGAGGCTTTTGACCGCCGCTATTGCTGTCGATCGGGGAGGGAGGGAGGGGGGGAGGGAGAGGGGGACACGGTTTCTACGGAGCAAGGCAGCTGAGGGAGATGGCGACGCTGCCTGCCCGGGGGTAGTCTGCTTTGACTGGATTTCTTTTTCCAATTTTTCATTTCTCTTTCTTCGTTTCTTCTCTTGATTATCGGTATTTAATTAGTGCATTTCGAAGCACGTCTTCAATGTTGTCATGCCGGTGTCCCCTTTGGGCGGTTGAAAACGGGAACGCATGCCGTTGAAAAGGCGGTTTGACTTTCTGTATTGATTGGAATTACTCCGCACAAACAACACGTGGAATTAAGTGCAGCTCCTTTTGTTTTAGTGTTGCTGAGATTAATTAATAATCTTCTAATAAGAAATGGTCAAACTTCTGGAAATTGCTTCACAATCTCTAGAAAGAGGGTAACTATGGCTTTTAAAAATAGGATGACTATTTGTCCTTTTAACGGTGGACAGAAATTCCAAAATTTATAAAGTTACAATTTGACAAGGATACGGCACCCGGATATGGTCACCAAGGACGAAAGTCAACTGAAATCACATTTGCTCCCTAGGTGATTTTGATAATTCATGCCAACATATATGGTGTTGGATTAATGCTTTTCATAAGTACTCTCTCTGTTTCTAAATATAAGTCTTTGTAGAGACTTCACTATAGACCACATACGGATGTATATAGATTCATTTTAGAGTGTAGATTCACTCATTTTGCTTCGTATGTACCTCCTTCGTTCATAAATATAAGTCTTTGTACAGATTTCACTATGAACCACATATGAATGTATATAGATGCATTTTAGAGTGTAGATTCACTCATTTTGATCTGCATGTAGTCCATATTGGGATCCCTACAAAGACTTATATTTAGGAACAGAGGGAGTAGTAGTTCATAGTGGAATCTCTACAAAAACTTATACTCCCTCCATCCCAAAATTCTTGTCTTAGATTCGTTTAGATACTGATGTATCTAATACTAAAACATGACTTGATACATCTGATAGATCCCCAAGAACATCGATAAGAACATTGTATTGAGAATCAAAGAGAGAGAAGAAGCCATCTAGCTACTAGCTATGGACGCGTAGGTCTGAGGTAAACTACTCACGCTTCATCGGAAGGGCAATAGGTGTTGGGGAACGCAGTATTTCAAAAAAAATCCTATGATCACGCAAGATCTATCTAGGTGATGCAAAGCAACGAGAGGGGAGAGTGTGTCCACGTACCCTCATAGACCGAAAGCGGAAGCGTTTAGTAACGCGGTTGATGTAGTCGAACGTCTTCGCGATCCAACTGATCCTAGCATCGAACGTACGGCACCTCCGTGTTCAGCACACGTTCAGTACGATGACGTCCCTCGAGCTCTTGATCCAGTTGAGGACGAGGGAGAGTTCCGTCAGCACGACGGCGTGGCGACGGTGATGATGAAGTTACCGGCTCAAGGCTTCGCCTAAGCACTACGACGATATGACCGAGGTGATAAACTGTGGAGGGGGCACCGCACACGGCTAAGACAATTGATATTGTCTGTTCTAGGGTGCCCTCCTGCCTCCGTATATAAAGGAGGAGAGTGTTGGAAATATGCCCTAGAGGCAATAATAAAAGTATTATTATATTTCATTGTTCATGATAATTGTCTTTTATTCATGCTATAACTGTATTATCCGGAAATCGTAATACACGTGTGAATACTTAGACCACAATATGTCCCTGGTAAGCCTCTAGTTGACCAGCTCGTTGTGATCAATAGATAGTCATGGTTTCCTGACTATGGACATTGGATGTCGTTGATAACGGGATCACATCATTAGGAGAATGATGTGATGGACAAGACCCAATCCTAAGCATAGCATAAAAGATCGTGTAGTTCGTTTTGCTAGAGCTTTGCCAATGTCGAATATCTCTTTCTTAGACCATGAGATCGTGTAACTCCCGGATACCGTAGGAGTGCCTTGGGTGTATCAAACGTCACAACGTAACTGGGTGATTATAAAGGTGCATTACAGGTATCTCCGAAAGTAGCTGTTGGGTTGACACGGATCGAGACTGGGATTTGTCACTCCGTATGACGGAGAGGTATCTCTGGGCCCACTCGGTAATGCATCATCATATTGAGCTCAATGTGACCAAGGTGTTGGACACGGGATCATGCATTACGGTACGAGTAAAGTGACTTGCCAGTAACGAGACTGAACAAGGTATTGGGATACCGACGATCGAGTCTCGGGCAAGTAACGTACCGATTGACAAAGGAAATTGCATACAGGGTTTGATCGAATCCTCGACATCGTGGTTCATCCGATGACAACATCGAGGAGCATGTGGGAGCCATCATGGGTATCCAGATCCTGCTGATGGTTATTGACTGAGAGCGTCTCGGTCATGTCTGCATGTCTCCCGAACCCGTAGGGTCTACACACTTAAGGTTCGGTGACGCTAGGGTTATGAAGATATGTATATGCAGAAACCCGAATGTTGTTCGGAGTCCCGGATGAGATCCCGGACGTCACAAGGAGTTCCGGAATGGTCCGGAGGTAAAGAATTATATATAGGAAGTGCTATTTCGGGCATCGGGACAAGTTTCGGGGTTATCGGTATTGTACCGGGACCACCGGAAGGGTCCCGGGGGTCCACCGGGTGGGGCCACCTGTCCCGGGGGGCCACATGGGCTGTAGGGGGTGCGCCTTGGCCTTCATGGGCCAAGGGCACCAGCCCCTATAGGCCCATGCGCCTAGGGTTTCCCCCTAGGAGGAGTCCTAGTGGTGGAAGGCACCCCTAGGTGCCTTGGGGGGGAGGGAAACCTCCCCTAGGCCGCCGCCCCCCTAGTAGATCTCATCTACTAGGGCCGGCGCCCCCCCTTGGCACCCCTATATATAGTGGGGGAGAGGAGGGACTTCATACACCAGCCCCTGGCGCCTCCATCTCCCCCCGTTACGTCTCTCCCTCGTAGTCTCGGCGAAGCCCTGCTGCTGTGACGCCCTGCATCCACCACCACGCCGTCGTGCTGCTGGATCTTCATCAACCTCTCCTTCCCCCTTGCTGGATCAAGAAGGAGGAGACGTCTCCCGTCCCGTACGTGTGTTGAACGCGGAGGTGCCGTCCGTTCGGCGCTGGTCATCGGTGATTTGGATCACGTCGAGTACGACTACATCATCCCTTGCAAGCTTCCGCACGCGATCTACAAGTGGTATGTAGATGCAAACTCTCTCCCTTGACTCGTTGCTTAGATGAACTCATAGATGGATCTTGGTGAAACCGTAGGAAAAATTTTAATTTTCTGCAACATTCCCCAACAGTGGTATCAGAGCCAGGTTTATGCGTAGTTCTCTTTGCACGAGTAGAACACAATTTTGTTGTGGGCGTGGATTTTGTCATCTTACTTGCCTCTACTAGTCTTTTCTTGCTCAACGGTATTGTGGGATGAAGCGGCCCGGACCAACCTTACACGTACGCTTACGTGAGACCGGTTCCACCGACTGACATGCACTAGTTGCATAAGGTGGCTGGCGGGTGTCTGTCTCTCCCACCTTAGTTGGAGCGGAATCGATGAACAGGGCCCTTATGAAGGGTAAATAGAAGTTGACAAAATCACGTTGTGGTAATTCGTAGGTAAGAAAACGTTCTTGCTAGAACCCAATTGCAGCCACGTAAAAGATGCAACAACAATTAGAGGACGTCTAACTTGTTTTTGCAGCGATTGATCATGTGATGTGATATGGCCAGAAGTTGTGATGAATGATGAATTGTGATGTATGAGATCATGTTCTTTGTAATAGGATTCACGACTTGCATGTTGATGAGTATGACAACCGGCAGGAGCCATAGGAGTTGTCATTATTTTTTGTATGACCTGCGTGTCATTGAATAACGCCATGTAAACTACTTTACTTTATTGCTAAACGTTAGTCATAGAAGTAGAAGTAGTCGTTGGCGTGACAACTTCATGAAGACACGATGATGGAGATCATGATGATGGAGATCATGGTGTCAAGCCGGTGACAAGATGATCATGGAGCCCCGAAGATGAAGATCAATGGAGCTATATGATATTGGCCATATCATGTCACAACTATATAATTGCATGTGATGTTTATTATGTATTATGCATCTTGTTTACTTAGGACGACGGTAGTAAATAAGATGATCCCTTATAAAATTTCAAGAAGTGTTCTCCCCTAACTGTGCACCGTTGCTACAGTTCGTCGCTTCTAAGCACCACGTGATGATCGGGTGTGATGGATTCTTACGTTCACATACAACGGGTGTAAGATAGTTTTACACAGCGAAAACACTTAGGGTTAACTTGACGAGCCTAGCATGTGCAGACATGGCCTCGGAACACGGAGACCGAAAGGTCGAACACGAATCATATGGAAGATACGATCAACATGAGAATGTTCACCGACGATGACTAGTCCGTCTCACGTGATGATCGGACACGGGCTAGTCGACTCGGATCGTGTAACACTTAGATGACTAGAGGGATGTCTAATCTAAGTGGGAGTTCATAATTTGATTAGAACTTTATTATCATGAACTTGGTCTAAAACCTTTGCAAATATGTCTTGTAGATCAATGGCCAACGCTAATGTCAACATGAACTTCAACGCGTTCCTAGAGAAAACCAAGCTGAAAGATGATGGCAGCAACTATACGGACTGGGTCCGGAACCTGAGGATCATCCTCATAGCTGCCAGGAAACAATATGTCCTAGAAGGACCGCTAGGTGACGCTCCCGTCCCAGAGAACCAAGACATTATGAATGCTTGGCAGTCTCGTGCTGATGATTACTCCCTCGTTCAGTGCGGCATGCTTTACAGCTTAGAACCGGGGCTCCAAAAGCGTTTTGAGCACCACGGAGCATATGAGATGTTCGAAGAGCTGAAACTAGTTTTTCAAGCTCATGCCCGGGTCGAGAGATATGATGTCTCCGACAAGTTCTACAGTTGTAAGATGGAGGAAAACAGTTCTGTCAGTGAGCACATCCTGAAGATGTCTGGGTTGCACAACCGTATGACCCAGCTGAACATTAACCTCCCAGATGAGGCTGTCATTGACAGAATCCTCCAGTCGCTCCCACCAAGCTACAAGAGCTTTGTGATGAACTACAACATGCAGGGGATGGAAAAGACCATTCCTGAAGTGTTCTCGATGCTGAAGTCAGCAGAGGCTGAAATCAAGAAAGAACATCAAGTGTTGATGGTCAATAAGACCACTAAGTTCAAGAAGGGCAAGGGTAAGAAGAACTTCAAGAAGGACGGCAAAGATGTTGCCGCGCCTGGTAAGCCAGTTACCGGGAAGAAGTCAAAGAATGGACCCAAGCCTGAGACTGAGTGCTTTTATTGCAAGGGGAAGGGTCACTGGAAGCGGAACTGCCCCAAATACTTAGCGGATAAGAAGGCCGGCAACACCAAAGGTATATTTGATATACATGTGATTGATGTGTACCTTACCAGTACTCGTAGTAACTCCTGGGTATTTGATACCGGTGCCGTTGCTCATATTTGTAACTCACAGCAGGAGCTGCGGAATAAACGGAGACTGGCGAAGGACGAGGTGACGATGCGCGTCGGGAATGGTTCCAGAGTCGATGTGATCGCCGTCGGCACGCTGCCTCTACATTTACCTACGGGATTAGTTTTGAACCTTAATAATTGTTATTTTAGTGCCAAGTTTGAGCATGAACATTGTATCTGGATCTCGTTTAATACGAGATGGCTACTCATTTAAGTCTGAGAATAATGGTTGTTTGATTTATATGAGAGATATGTTTTATGGTCATGCTCCGATGGTCAATGATTTATTCTTAATGAATCTCGAGCGTAATATTACACATGTTCATAGTGTAGATGCCAAAAGATTTAAAGTTGATAACGATAGTCCCACATACTTGTGGCACTGCCGCCTTGGTCACATTGGTGTCAAGCGCATGAAGAAGCTCCATGCCGATGGACTTTTAGAGTCTCTTGATTATGAATCATTTGACACGTGCGAACCATGCCTTTTGGGCAAAATGACCAAGACTCCGTTCTCCGGAACAATGGAGCGAGCAACCAACTTGTTGGAAATCATACATACCGATGTGTGCGGTCCAATGAGCGTTGAGGCTCGCGGAGGATATCGTTATGTTCTCACTCTCACAGATGACTTGAGTAGATATGGGTATGTCTACTTAATGAAACACAAGTCTGAGACCTTTGAAAAGTTCAAGGAATTTCAGAATGAGGTGGAGAATCAACGTGACCAAAAGATAAAATTCTTACGATCAGATCGTGGAGGAGAATACTTAAGTCACGAATTTGGTACACACTTAAAGAAATGTGGAATCGTTTCACAGCTCACGCCGCCTGGAACACCTCAGCGAAACGGTGTGTCCGAACGTCGTAATCGCACTCTATTGGATATGGTGCGGTCTATGATGTCTCTTACCGATTTACCGCTATCATTTTGGGGATACGCTCTAGAGACAGCTACATTCACTTTAAATAGGGCACCGTCTAAATCCTTGAGACGACACCGTATGAATTATGGTTTGGAAAGAAACCTAAGCTGTCGTTTCTGAAAGTTTGGGGATGCGATGCTTATGTCAAGAAACTTCAACCTGAAAAGCTCGAACCCAAGTCGGAAAAATGCGTATTCATAGGATACCCTAAGGAAACTTTAGGGTATACCTTCTACTTAAGATCCGAAGGCAAGATCTTTGTAGCCAAGAACGGATGCTTTCTGGAAAAAGAGTTTCTCTCGAAAGAAGTAAGTGGGAGGAAAGTAGAACTCGATGAAGTACTACCTCTTGAGCAGGAAAGTGGCGCAGCGCAGGAAACCGTTCCTGTGATGCCCACACCAACTGAAGAGGATAACAATGATGATGATCAAGGTACTTCGGATCAAGTTACTGCTGAACTTCGTAGGTCCACAAGGACACGTTCCGCACCAGAGTGGTACGGCAACCCTGTCCTGGAAATCATGTTGTTAGACAACAATGAACCTTCGAACTATGAAGAAGCAATGGCGGGCCCGGATTCCAACAAATGGCTTGAAGCCATGAAATCCGAGATAGAATCCATGTATGAAAACAAAGTATGGACTTTGACAGACTTGCCCGATGATCGGCGAGCGATAGAAAACAAATGGATCTTTAAGAAGAAGACGGACGCGGATGGTAATATTACCATCTATAAAGCTCGACTTGTCACTAAGGGTTATCGACAGGTTCAAGGGATTGACTACGACGAGACATTCTCTCCCGTAGCGAAGCTAAAGTCCGTCCGAATCATGTTAGCAATTGCCGCATACTATGATTATGAGATATGGCAGATGGACGTCAAAACAGCATTCCTTAACGGGCATCTTAAGGAAGAACTGTATATAATGCAGCCGGAAGGTTTTGTCGATCCTCGGAACACTAACAAAGTATGCAAGCTCCAGCGATCCATTTATGGACTGGTGCAAGCATCTCGGAGTTGGAACATTCGCTTTGATGAGATGATCAAAGCGTTTGGGTTTATGCAGACTTATGGAGAAGCCTGCGTTTACAAGAAAGTGAGTGGGAGCTCTGTAGCATTTCTCATATTATATGTAGATGACATACTCTTGATGGGAAATGATATAGAATTTCTGGACAGCATTAAGGCCTACTTGAATAAGTGTTTTTCAATGAAGGACCTTGGAGAAGCTGCTTATATATTAGGCATCAAGATCTATAGAGATAGATCGAGACGCCTCATAGGTCTTTCACAAAGCACATACCTTGATAAGATTTTGAAGAGATTCAGAATGGATCAGTCCAAGAAGGGGTTCTTGCCTATGTTACAAGGTGTGAGACTGAGCTCAGCTCAGTCACCGACCACGGCAAAAGATAAAGAAGAGATGAGTGTCATCCCCTATGCTTCAGCCATAGGATCTATTATGTATGCCATGCTATGTACCAGACCCGATGTAAACCTTGCCGTGAGTTTGGTAGCAAGATACCAAAGTAATCCCGGTAAGGAACACTGGACAGCGGTCAAGAATATCCTGAAGTACCTGAAAAGGACGAAGGACATGTTTCTCGTTTATGGAGGAGACGAAGAGCTCGTCGTAAAGGGTTACGTCGACGCTAGCTTCGACTCAGATCTGGATGACTCTAAGTCACAAACCGGATACGTGTATATGTTGAATGGTGGAGCAGTAAGCTGGTGCAGCTGCAAGCAGAGCGTCGTGGCGGGATCTACGTGTGAAGCGGAGTACATGGCAGCCTCGGAGGCAGCACATGAAGCGATTTGGGTGAAGGAGTTCATCACCGACCTAGGAGTCATACCCAATGCGTCGGGGCCGATCAAACTCTTCTGTGACAACACTGGAGCTATTGCCCTCGCCAAGGAGCCCAGGTTTCACAAGAAGACCAGGCACATCAAGCGTCGTTTCAACTCCATCCGTGAAAATGTTCAAGATGGAGACATAGAGATTTGCAAAGTGCACAGGGATCTGAATGTCGCAGATCCGCTGACTAAACCTCTCTCGCGTGCAAAACATGATCAACACCAGAACTCTATGGGTGTTCGATTCATCACAATGTAACTAGATTGGTGACTCTAGTGCAAGTGGGAGACTGTTGGAAATATGCCCTAGAGGCAATAATAAAAGTATTATTATATTTCATTGTTCATGATAATTGTCTTTTATTCATGCTATAACTATATTATCCGGAAATCGTAATACACGTGTGAATACTTAGACCACAATATGTCCCTGGTAAGCCTCTAGTTGACCAGCTCGTTGTGATCAACAGATAGTCATGGTTTCCTGACTATGGACATTGGATGTCGTTGATAACGGGATCACATCATTAGGAGAATGATGTGATGGACAAGACCCAATCCTAAGCATAGCATAAAAGATCGTGTAGTTCGTTTTGCTAGAGCTTTGCCAATGTCGAATATCTCTTCCTTAGACCATGAGATCGTGTAACTCCCGGATACCGTAGGAGTGCCTTGGGTGTATCAAACGTCACAACGTAACTGGGTGACTATAAAGGTGCATTACAGGTATTTCCGAAAGTAGCTGTTGGGTTGACACGGATCGAGACTGGGATTTGTCACTCCGTATGACGGAGAGGTATCTCTGGGCCCACTCGGTAATGCATCATCGTATTGAGCTCAATGTGACCAAGGTGTTGGACACGGGATCATGCATTACGGTACGAGTAAAGTGACTTGCCAGTAACGAGACTGAACAAGGTATTGGGATACCGACGATCGAGTCTCGGGCATGTAACGTACCGATTGACAAAGGGAATTGCATACAGGGTTTGATCGAATCCTCGACATCGTGGTTCATCCGATGACAACATCGAGGAGCATGTGGGAGCCATCATGGGTATCCAGATCCCGCTGATGGTTATTGACTGAGAGCGTCTCGGTCATGTCTGCATGTCTCCCGAACCCGTAGGGTCTACACACTTAAGGTTCGGTGACGCTAGGGTTATGAAGATATGTATATGCAGAAACCCGAATGTTGTTCGGAGTCCCGGATGAGATCCCGGACGTCACAAGGAGTTCCGGAATGGTCCGGAGGTAAAGAATTATATATAGGAAGTGCTATTTCGGGCATCGGGACAAGTTTCGGGGTTATCGGTATTGTACCGGGACCACCGGAAGGGTCCCGGGGGTCCACCGGGTGGGGCCACCTGTCCCGGGGGGCCACATGGGCTGTAGGGGGGTGCGCCTTGGCCTTCATGGGCCAAGGGCACCAGCCCCTATAGGCCCATGCGCCTAGGGTTTCCCCCTAGGAGGAGTCCTAGTGGTGGAAGGCACCCCTAGGTGCCTTGGGGGGGAGGGAAACCTCCCCTAGGCCGCCGCCCCCCTAGTAGATCTCATCTACTAGGGCCGGCGCCCCCCCTTGTCACCCCTATATATAGTGGGGGAGAGGAGGGACTTCATACACCAGCCCCTGGCGCCTCCATCTCCCCCCGTTACGTCTCTCCCTCGTAGTCTCGGCGAAGCCCTGCTGCTGTGACGCCCTGCATCCACCACCACGCCGTCGTGCTGCTGGATCTTCATCAACCTCTCCTTCCCCCTTGCTGGATCAAGAAGGAGGAGACGTCTCCCGTCCCGTACGTGTGTTGAACGCGAAGGTGCCGTCCGTTCGGCGCTGGTCATCGGTGATTTGGATCACGTCGAGTACGACTACATCATCACCTTGCAAGCTTCCGCACGCGATCTACAAGTGGTATGTAGATGCAAACTCTCTCCCTTGACTCGTTGCTTAGATGAACTCATAGATGGATCTTGGTGAAACCGTAGGAAAAATTTTAATTTTCTGCAACGTTCCCCAACAGAGAGGGGGAGGCCGACCGGCCCCTGTAGGGCGCGCCACAGAGAGGATTCCTACTAGGACTCCAAGTCCTAGTAGGATTCCACTTGGTGGAAGGGGGGAGAAGGAAGGGAGAGGGAGAGGGAAAGGAAAGGGCCCCGCTTCCCCTAGTCCAATTCGGACCGCCAAGGGGGGGCGTCCAGCCCCTTGCGGCCCTTCTCTATCTCCACTAAGGCCCGTGAAGGCCCATTAGTTCCCCCCGAGGGTTCCGATAACCCTCCGGCACTCCGATAGTTATCTGGTACCTCTCGGAACTTATCCGATGTCCGAATAACGTCGTCCAATATATCATTCTTTATGTCTCGACCATTTCGAGACTCCTCATTATGTCCATGACCTCATCTGGGACTCCGAACAAACTTCGGTCATCAAATCACATAACTCATAATACAAATCATCATCGAACGTTAAGCGTGTGGACCCGCAGGGTCCGAGAACTATGTAGACATGACCGAGACACATCTCCGGTCAATAACCAATAGCGGAACCTGGATGCTCATATTGGCTCCTACATATTCTACGAAGATCTTTATCGGTCAAACCGCATAACAACATATGTTGTTCCCTTTGTCATCGGTATGTTACTTCCCCGAGATTCTATCGTCGGTATCATCATACCTAGTTCAATATCGTTACCGGCAAGTCTCTTTACTCGTTCCACAATGTATCATCCCATAACTAACTCATTAATCACATTGCTTGCAAGGCTTATAGTGATGTGCATTACCGAGAGGGCCCAGAGATACCTCTCCAATACTCGGAGTGACAAATCCTAATCTCGATCTATGCCAACTCAACAAAAACCATCGGAGACACCTGTATAGCATCTTTATAATCACCCAGTTACGTTGTGACGTTTGATAGCACACAAGGTGTTCCTCCGGTATTCGGGAGTTGCATAATCTCATAGTCAGAGGAACATGTACAAGTCATGATGAAAGCAATAGCAATAAAACTAATCGATCATAATGCTAAGTTAACGGATGGGTCTTGTCCATCACATCATTCTCTAATGATGTGATCCCGTTCATCAAATGACAACACATGTCTATGGTCAGGAAACTTAACCATCTTTGATTAACGAGCTAGTCAAGTAGAGGCATGCTAGGGACACTCTGTTTGTCTATGTATTCACACATGTACTAAGTTTCTGGTTAATACAATTCTAGCATGAATAATAAACATTTATCATGATATAAGGAAATATAAATAACAGCTTTATTATTGCCTCTAGGGCATATTTCCTTCAGTCTCCCACTTGCACTAGAGTCAATAATCTAGATTACATAGTAATGATTCTAACACCCATGGAGTCTTGGTGCTGATCATGTTTTGTTCTAGAGAGAGGCTTAGTCAACGGGTCTGCAACATTCAGATCCATATGTATTTTGCAAATCTCTATGTCTCCCTCCTTGACTTGATCACGGATGGAATTGAAGCGCCTCTTGATGTGTTTGGTTCTCTTGTGAAATATGAATTCCTTTGCCAAGGCAATTGCTCCAGTATTGTCACAAAAGATTTTTCATTGGACCCGATGCACTAGGTATTAGACCTAGATCGGATATGAACTCCTTCATTTGCTGCTTCCGAAGCAGCTATGTACTCCGCTTCACACGTAGATCCCGCCACAACGCTCTACTTGGAACTTCACCAACTGGCAGCTCCACCATTCAATATAAATACATATCTGATTTGTGACGTAGAGTCATTCGGATCAATGTCAAAGCTTGCATCGACATAACCATTTACGACGAGCTCTTTGTCACCTCCATAAACGAGAAACATATCCTTAGTCTTTTTCAGGTATTTTAGGATGTTCTTGACCGTTGTCCGGTGATCCACTCCTAGATTACTTTGGTACCTCCCTGCTAAACTTATAGCAAGGCACACATCAGGTCCGGTACACAACATTGCATACATGATAGAACCTATGGCTGAAGCATAGGGAATGACTTTCATTTCCTCTCTATCTTCTGCAGTGGTCGGGCGTTGAGTCTGACTGAACTTCACACCTTATAACACAGGCAAGAACCCTTTTCTTTGACTGATCCATTTTGAACTTCTTCAAAACTTTATCAAGGTATGTGCTTTGTGAAAGTCCAATTAAGTGTCTTGATCTATCTCTATAGATCTTAATGCCCAATATATAAGCAACTTCACCGAGGTCTTTCGTTGAAAAATTCTTATTCAAGTGTCCTTTTATGCTATCTAGAAATTCTATTATTTCCAATCAATAATATGTCATCCACATATAATATTAGAAATGATACAGAGCTCCCACTTACTTTCTTGTAAATACAGGCTTCTCCAAAAGTCTGTATAAAACAATATGCTTTGATCACACTATCAAAGCATATATTCCAACTCCGAGAGGCTTGCACCAGTCTATAAATGGATCGCTGGAGCTTGCACACTTTGTTAGCACCTTTAGGATCAAAAAAACCTTCTGGTTGCATCATATACAACTCTTCTTTAAGATATCCATTAAGGACTGCAGTTTTGACATCCATTTGCCAAATTTCATAAACATAAAATGCGACAATTGCTAACATGATTCGGACAGACTTAAGCATCACTACGGGTGAGATGGTCTTATCGTAGTCAACTCCTTGAACTTGTCAAAAACCTTTTGCAACAGGTCGAGCTTTGTAGACATTAACATTACCGTCAGTGTCAGTCTTCTTGTTGAAGATCCATTTATTTTCTATGGCTTGCCGATCATCGGGCAAGTCAACCAAAGTCCATACTTTGTTCTCATACATGGATCACATCTTAGATTTCATGGCCTCAAACCATTTCACGGAATCTGGGCTCATCATCGCTTCCTTATAGTTCGTAGGTTCGTCATGGTCAAGTAACATGACCTCTAGAACAGGATTACCATACCACTCTGGTGCGGATCGTACTCCGGTTGACCTACGAGGTTCGGTAGTAACTTGATCTGAAGTTTCATGATCATCATCATTAGCTTCCTCACTGATTGGTGTAGGAATCACTGGAACTGGTTTCTGTGATGAACTACTTTCCAATTCGAGAGAAGGTATAATTACCTCATCAAGTTCTACTTTCCTCCCACTCACTTCTTTCGAGAGAAACTCCTTCTCTAGAAAGGATCCATTCTTAGCAACGAATATCTTGCCTTCGGATCTGTGATAGAAGGTGTACCCAACAGTCTCCTTTGGGTATCCTATTAAGACACATTTCTCCTATTTGGGTTTGAGGTTATCAGGTTGAAGCTTTTTCACATAAGCATCGCAGCCCCAAACTTTAAGAAATGACACCTTAGGTTTCTTGCCAAACCACAGTTCATATGGTGTTGTCTCAACGGATTTAGATGGTGCCCTATTTAACGTCAATGCAACCGTCTCTAAAGCATAACCCCAAAACGATAGTGGTAAATCGGTAAGAGACATCATAGATCACACCATACCTAATAAAGTATGGTTACGATGTTCGGACACACCATTACGCTGTGGTGTTCCAGGTGGTGTGAGTTGCGAAACTATTCCATATTGTTTCAAATGAATACCAAACTCATAACTCAAATATTCACCTCCACGGTCAGATCGTAGAAACTTTATTTTCTTGTTACGATGATTTTCCACTTCACTCTGAAATTCTTTGAACTTTTCAAATGTTTTAGACTAATGTTCCATCGAATAGATATATCCATATATGCTCAAATCATCTGTGAAGGTCAGAAAATAACGATACCTGCCGCGAACCTCAACACTCATTGGACCGCATACATCAGTATGTATGCTTTCCAATAAGTCAGTTGCTCGCTCCATTATTCCAGAGAACGGATTCTTAGTTATCATGCCCATGAGGCATGGTTCACAAGCATCAAGTGATTCATAATCAAGGGATTCCAAAAGCCCATCAACATGGAGTTTCTTCATGCGCTTTACACCAATATGACCTAAACGGCAGTGCCACAAATAAGTTGCACTATCATTATTAACCTTGCATCTTTTGGCTTCAATATTATGAATATGTGTATCACTACAATCGACATTTAACAAAAATAGACCACTCATCAAGGTTGCATGACCATAAAAGATATTACTCATATAAATAGAACAACCATTATTCTCTGATTTAAATGAATAACTGTCTCGTATCAAACAAGATCCAGATATAATGTTCATGCTTAACGCTGGCACCAAATAACAATTATTCAGGTCTAAAACTAATCCCGATGATAGATGTAGAGGTAGTGTGCCGACGTGATCACATCGACTTTGGAACCATTTCCCACGCGCATCGTCACCTCGTCCTTAGCCAATCTTTGTTTACTTCGTAGCCCCAGTTTTGAGTTGCAAATATGAGCAACAAAACCATTATCAAATACCCAGGCACTACTACGAGCATTAGTAAGGTACACATCAATAACATGTATATCAAATATTCCTTTCACTTTGCCATCCTTCTTATATGCTAAATACTTGGGACAGTTCCACTTCCAGTGACCAGTCCCTTTGCAGTAGAAGCACTCAGTCTCAAGCTTAGGTCCAGACTTGGGTTTCTTCACTTGAGTAGCAACTTGCTTGCCGTTCTTCTTGAAGTTCCCTTTGCCCTTTTCCTTGAAACTAGTGGTCTTGTTAACCATCAATATTTGATGCTCCTTCTTGATTTCTACCTCCGCGGCCTTTAGCATCGCGAAGATCTCGGGAATTATCTTATCCATCTCTTGCATATTATAGTTCATTACAAAGCTTTTGTAGCTTGGTGGTAGTGATTGAAGAACTCTGTCAATGACACTATCATCAGGAAGATTAACTCCCAGTTGAGTCAAGTGGTTGTGGTACCTAGACATTCTGAGTATATGTTCACCGACAGAACTATTCACCTCCATTTTGCAGCTATATAACTTATTGGAGACTTCATATCTCTCAATTCAGGCATTTGCTTGAAATATTAACTTCAACTCCTCGAACATCTCAGATGCTCCATGACGTTCAAAATGTCTTTGAAGTCCCGATTCTAAGCCGTAACACATGGCACACTGAACTACCGAGTAGTCATCAGCTTTGCTCTGCCATACGTTCACAACGTCCGGAGTTGCTCCTGCAGTGGGTCTTGCACCTAGCGGTGCTTCCAGGACGTAATTCTTCTGTGCAGTAATGAGGATAATCCTCAAGTTACGACCCAGTCCGTGTTGTTGCTACCATCATCTTTCAACTTAGCTTTCTCTAGGAATGCATTAAAATTCAAGGGAACGGTAGAACGGGCCATTGATCTACAACAACATAGACATGCAAAAACTATCAGGTGCTAAGTTCATGATAAATTAAAGTTCTATTAATCATATTACTTAAGAACTCCCACTTATATAGACATCCCTCTAGTCATTTAAATGATCACGTGATCCAAATCAACTAAACCATGTCCGATCATCACGTGAGATGGAGTAGTTTTCAATGGTGAACATCACTTTGTTGACACGGACGGGGGTTGGAGGGGTCGTCGCAGGAGAGGCTTTTGACCGCCGCTATTGCTGTCGATCGGGGAAGGAGGGAGGGAGAGGGGGACACAGTTTCTATGAAGCAAGGCAGCTGAGGCCTGAGGGAGATGGTGACGCTGCCTGCCTGGGGGTAGTCTGCTTTGACTGGATTTCTTTTTCCAATTTTTCATTTCTCTTTCTTCGTTTCTTCTCTTGATTGTCGGTATTTAATTAGTGCATTTCAAAGCACGTCTTCAATGTTGTCATGCCAGTGTCCCCTTTGGGCGGTTGAAAACGGGAACGCATGCCGTTGAAAAGGTGGTTTAACTTTTTGTATTGATTGGAATTACTCCACACAAACAACACGTGGAATTAAGTGCGGCTCCTTTTGTTGCTGAGATGCTGAGATTAATTAATTAATCTTCTAATAAGAAATGGTCAAACTTCTAGAAATTATTTCACAATCTATAGGAAGAGGGAAACTATGGCTTTTAAAAATAGGATGGCTATTTGTCCTTTGAACGGTGGACTGAAATCCAATATTTACAAAGTTACAATTTGACAAGGATATATGGTCACAAAGGACGAAAGTCAACTGAAATCACATTTGCTCCCTAGGTGATTTTGATAATTCATGCCAACATATATGGTGTTGGACTAATGCTTTTCATACTCCATCTGTTCCTAAATATAAGTCTTTATAGAGATTTCACTATATACCACATATGGATGTATATGGATGTATTTTAGAGTGTAGATTCACTTATTTTGCTTCGTGTGTACCCCCTTCGTTCATAAATATAAGTCTTTGTAGAGATTTCACTATGAACCACATACGGATGTATATAGATGCATTTTAGAGTGTAGATTCACTCATTTTGCTTTGTATGTAGTCCATAGTGGGATCCCTACAAAGACTTATATTTAGGAACGGAGGGAGTAGTTCATAGTGGAATCTCTACAAAAACTTATACTCCCTCCGTCCCAAAATTCTTGTCTTAGATTCGTCTAGATACGAATGTATCTAATACTAAAACATGACTTGATATATCCGGACAATAATTTTGGGATGGAGGGAGTATTTATGAACGGTGAGAGTATATTTTGTTGGATTATAGATGGGCTTACAACCATATAAGACAATAATTCCTGATTAATCTCTAAGGCCCATTTAGGTGCATGGCAAGTGGTGGCAGTTTAGTACCATACTGCTACAGTAAGAAGAGTGAGTCCCCTTTATAAGGGTTGCTCTACCACGTGCCATTGGGAGCTTGGAAATAGGAGATGTACACACGCGCTCCTCCTCCTCCGCCTGCCTCGCCTCGCCACGCCTCGCCTCGTCACAATGCATGTGTGCCGTGGGTTGCGGAAATGAGCCAAGTCGAGCCTTATTTTTGCTGGTCAAGAATGGTTAATTAATTGTGAATTAATTAACAAGTCGCTTACAGAAGTGCACTATATGAGATGTTGGCCCGTGGGTTGTTCGTGGAGGCGGGCCTAAGACACAAGCTAGGTACATTAGTGAACCAACCACTTGAGAATATCTCAGTTGATCTACATGTGTGCCTTCAAACTTTCGAATCCGCACGCTAGGATCCTATGGTGTTGCAGAAGGTTTACAATCTGAATATCCAAATTGGCTCAAAATCTTCTCAACATAGTGGAATTGCAAAAGCATAATTTCACCCTCAGTATTTCTCAGTAGCTTGATGTTCAAGATAACATCAACCACTCATAGGTCGTTCATCTTAAAGTTATGAGACAGAAAAGCCTTGACCTCCTCAATGACTTTGAGGTGGGTCCCAAATATCAGTATGTCATCGAGCATCTTGACGACCTATATAAGGAGGCACGGGCCTAAGCCCAGGCCTCCTCAATGACTTTGAGGTGGGTCCCAAATATCAGTATGTCAGGTAGATGGGCCTAGGCTCAGGCCCATTTACCTGAGGGCCTATATAAGGAGGCGCGGGCCAGTGGAGTGAACCCTAACTCAGTTCACTCACTCCCTTTTGCACAACCCTAGCCGTCACCTATTGTTCCTCTCTCTATGTTGCTTTCAGCGATCCCATCCCGACGACCGTGTGCACGGTTGATCGGGAGAGCAGGTGCCTCTGGAACCCTGTCATTCGAGATCGTGCCTAGGAGGACGGCAATAAGATCCTGCCCAAGAGGGCATATGCGACAGCTGATAGGGCAGCTGCAGCAGTTGCTGCGACGGCGGCGGCGGCTTGAAAAGCTGAGAGTGCTCGAGCAGTCGTCCGTGCCGCCGATGTCGCCCTGGCCCGGGTCAAGGCCATCCATGCCAAGATCGAGGACGCCCACACCAAGATATTATAGGCCTCCTCGGAATCCAGCATGCAACCCATGTCCGAAAAAGGCGACGAAGGCCATGGAGCACCTACTTCCTCATGAGATCGCTGAGCGGGAGCTGGAAATGCAGGAGGCGACAGAGATCAAGGACCGCCAGGAGGAGGAGTTTTGCGTGGCTGAGGAGGAGGTAGAGAAGAGCATGTTTGTTGAGGAATCGGCGGTGGAGTACCAATGTGAGCTCTGGTGCAACCACTACTACGAGTACTACAACCTTGAGGGTGGCGCCGAGGATGAGGACGATGACGACGCGGCCGACTTCAGCCTAGGGGACACAGAGTCCACCAATGGCGTCTTGTCGCCAGGACAACTCATTGACGTCTCATCTTACACTGGCGAGGCATAGCACGACGCGTCGATGGCTTTGTTAAAATTATGCGTACTTAGTCTTTGTTTAATTATAATGCTGGTCTTTTGTTAGAGCAATGTTTAGGTCAACTACTTCTGTTTAATTACTAAAATTGCTCGATTTAGTAAGTGTGGTCTGTGTGTTGTAGGCTCTTTTGTGTACCCAAATGAGCAACAATGTTAAATTATGCAATGACGTGGATGAGCACAGTACCCAGGGAAATTTCAACTAACATTTGAATGATCAAACTCATCGCATGCGCGTAAAGCAGAAGAATCATTTGCGATGCACACATTTGTTCAAAGTGAATGGTGTCTAGCAGCTCCGGGCGCAAAGTTTCCCTCCACCTTTTGGAACTTTTATCCTACCACCGAAATATCTAACTCTTCCCCCTCCCCACTCCTTTTCTCCCCGACCACAAGTCACATTTCCCCTATTTCCTCCTTCCTTCCTTCCCAAGCTATGTGCTTCCTCGCTTGCTTCCTGCTACTTCTTGAGCTTGCGTTGGTTTTTCCCTTGAAGAGGAAAGGGTGATGCAGCAAAGTAGAGATAAGTAGTTCCCTCAGTTAGAGAACCAAGGTATCAATCCAGTAGGAGAAATGCGCAAGTCCCCAATAGTTGTACCTACACAAACAATCAAACACTTGCACCCAACGCGGTAAAGGGGTTGTCAATCCCTTCAAGGTCACTTGCAAAGGTGAGATCTCATAGAGATAGATAAAACTAAATAAAAGATAACTAAATATTTTTGGGGTTTTCTGGTTTATAGATCTGAAAATAAAAGATTGCAAAATAGTAGATCGGAAACGAATATGATGGAAAATAGACCCGGGGGCCATAGATTTCACTAGAGGTTTCTCTCATTAAGGCAAATAATACGGTGGGTGAACAAATTACTGTCGAGCAATTGATAGAAAAGCGCAAAGTTATGACGATATCCAAGGCAATGATTATGAATATAGGCATCACGTCCGTGTCAAGTAGACCGACTCCTGCCTGCATCTACTACTACTACTCCACACATCAACCGCTATACAACATGCATCTAGAGTATTAAGTTCATAAAGAACGAAGTAACGCTTTAAGTAAGATGACATGATGCAGAGGGATAAACTCAAGCAATATAATGAAAACCCCATGTTTTTATCCTCGATGGCAACAATTCAATACGTGTCTCGCTACCCCTACTTTGTCACAGGGTGAAATCACGCAAGATTGAACCCAAAACTAAGCACCTCTCCCATTGCAAGGAAAACCAATCTAGTTGGCCAAACCAAACCGATAATTCAAAGAGAAATACACAGATATCAAATCATGCATATAAGAATTCAGAGAAGATTCAAATAATATTTATAGATAAGCTGATCATAAATCCACAATTCATCGGATCTCAACAAACACACCGCAAAAGAATATTACATCAGATAGATCCCCAAGAACATCGACGAGAACATTGTATTGAGAATCAAAGAGAGAGAAGAAGCCATCTAGCTACTAGCTATGGACGCGTAGGTCTGAGGTAAACTACTCACGCTTCATCGGAAGGGCAATAGGTGTTGGGGAATGCAGTATTTCAAAAAAATTCCTATGATCACGCAAGATCTATCTAGGTGATGCAAAGCAACAAGAGGGGAGAGTGTGTCCACGTACCCTCATAGACTGAAAGCGGAAGCGTTTAGTAACGCGGTTGATGTAGTCGAATGTCTTCGCGATACAACCAATCCTAGCACCGAACGTACGGCACCTCCGTGTTCAGCACATGTTCAGTACGATGACGTCCCTCGAGCTCTTGATCCAGTTGAGGACGAGGGAGAGTTCCATCAGCACGACGGTGTGGCAACGGTGATGATGAAGTTACCGGCGCAAGGCTTTGCCTAAGCACTACGACGATATGACCGAGGTGGTAAACTGTGGAGGGGACACCGCACATGGCTAAGACAATTGATATTGTCTGTTCTAGGGTGCCCTCCTACCTCCGTATATAAAGGAGGAGAGGGGGAGGCCGACCGGCCCCTATAGGGCGTGCCAGAGAGAGGATTCCTACTAGGACTCCAAGTCCTAGTAGGATTCCACTTGGTGGAAGGGGGAAGAAGGAAGGGAGAGGGAGAGGGAAAGGAAAGGCCCCCCTTCCCCTAGTCCAATTCGGACCGCCAAGGGGGGGGGGGCGTCCAGCCCCTTGCGGCCCTTCTCTATCTCCACTAAGGCCCGTGAAGGTCCATTAGTTCCCCTCGGGGGTTCCGATAACCCTCCGGCACTCCGATAGTTATCTGGTACCTCTCAGAACTCATCCGGTGTCCGAATAACGTCGTCCAATATATCATTCTTTATGTCTCGACCATTTCGAGACTCCTCGTCATGTCTGTGATCTCATCTGGGACTCCGAACAAACTTCGGTCATCAAATCACATAACTCATAATACAAATCATCATCGAACGTTAAGCGTGTGGACCCTGCGGGTCCGAGAACTATGTAGACATGACCGAGACACATCTCCGGTCAATAACCAATAGCAGAACCTGGATGCTCATATTGGCTCCTACATATTCGACGAAGATCTTTATCGGTCAAACCGCATAACAACATACGTTGTTCCCTTTGTCATCGGTATGTTACTTCCCCGAGATTCTATCGTCGGTATCATCATACCTAGTTCAATATCGTTACCAGCAAGTCTCTTTACTCGTTCCACAATGTATCATCCCATAACTAACTCATTAATCACATTGCTTGCAAGGCTTATAGTGATGTGCATTACCGAGAGGGCCTAGAGATACCTCTCCGATACTCGGAGTGACAAATCCTAATCTCGATCTATGCCAACTCAACAAAAACCATCGGAGACACCTATATAGCATCTTTATAATCACCCAGTTACGTTGTGACGTTTGATAGCACACAAGGTGTTCCTCCGGTATTCGGGAGTTGCATAATCTCATAGTCAGAGGAACATGTACAAGTCATGATGAAAGCAATAGCAATAAAACTAATCGATCATAATGCTAAGTTAACGGATGGGTCTTGTCCATCACATCATTCTCTAATGATGTGATCCCGTTCATCAAATGACAACACATGTATATGGTCAGGAAACTTAACCATCTTTCATTAACGAGCTAGTCAAGTAGAGGCATGCTCGGGACACTTTGTTTGTCTATGTATTCACACATGTACTAAGTTTCTTGTTAATACAATTCTAGCATGAATAATAAACATTTATCATGATATAAGGAAATATAAATAACAACTTTATTATTGCCTCTAGGGCATATTTCCTTCAGTCTCCCACTTGCACTAGAGTCAATAATCTAGATTACATAGTAATGATTCTAACACCCATGGAGTCTTGGTGCTGATCATGTTTTGTTCTAGAGAGAGGCTTAGTCAACGGGTCTGCAATATTCTTATTGACTTGATCACGGATGGAATTGAAGCGCCTCTTGATATGTTTGGTTCTCTTGTAAAATATGAATTCCTTCGCCAAGGCAATTGCTCCAGTATTGTCACAAAAGATTTTTCATTGGACCCGATGCACTAGGTATTAGACCTAGATCGGATATGAACTCCTTCATTTGCTGCTTCCGAAGCAGCTATGTACTCCGCTTCACACGTAGATCCCGCCACAACGCTCTACTTGGAACTATACCAACTGACAACTCCACCATTCAATATAAATATGTATCCGATTTGTGACTTAGAGTCATTCGGATCAGTATCAAAGCTTGCATCAACATAACCATTTACGACGAGCTCTTTGTCACCTCCATAAACGAGAAACATATCCTTAGTCTTTTTCAGGTATTTTACGATGTTATTGACCGTTGTCCGATGATCCACTCCTAGATTACTTTGGTACCTCCCTGCTAAACTTATAGCAAGGCACACATCAGGTCCGGTACACAACATTGCATACATGATAGAACCTATGGCTGAAGCATAGGGAATGACTTTCATTTTCTCTGTATCTTCTACAGTGGTCGGGCATTGAGTCTGACTGAACTTCACACCTTGTAACACATGCAAGAACCCTTTCTTTGACTGATTCATTTTGAACTTCTTCAAAACTTTATCAAGGTATGTGCTTTGTGAAAGTCCAGTTAAGCATCTTGATCTATCTCTATAGATCTTGATGCCCAATATATAAGCAGCTTCACCGAGGTCTTTCATTGAAAAATTCTTATTCAAGTGTCCTTTTATGCTATCCAGAAATTCTGTATTATTTCCAATCAATAATATGTCATCCACATATAATATTAGAAATGATACAGAGCTCCCACTTACTTTCTTGTAAATACAGGCTTCTCCAAAAGTCTGTATAAAACCATATGCTTTGATCACACTATCAAAGCGTATATTCCAACTCCGAGAGGCTTGCACCAGTCTATAAATGGATCGCTGGAGCTTGCACACTTTGTTAGCACCTTTAGGATCGAAAAAACCTTCTGGTTGCATCATATACAACTCTTCTTTAAGATATCCATTAAGGAATGCAGTTTTGACATCCATTTGCCAAATTTCATAAACATAAAATGCGACAATTGCTAACATGATTCGGATAGACTTAAGCATCACTACGGGTGAGATGGTCTTATCGTAGTCAACTCCTTGAACTTGTCAAAAACCTTTTGCAACAGGTCGAGCTTTGTAGACATTAACATTACCGTCAGTGTCAGTCTTCTTGTTGAAGATCCATTTATTTTCTATGGCTTGCCGATCATCGGGCAAGTCAACCAAAGTCCATACTTTGTTCTCATACATGGATCACATCTCAGATTTCATGGCCTCAAACCATTTCACGGAATCTGGGCTCATCATCGCTTCCTTATAGTTCGTAGGTTCGTCATGGTCAAGTAACATGACCTCCAGAACAGGATTACCATACCACTCTGGTGCGGATCGTACTCCGGTTGACCTACGAGGTTCGGTAGTAACTTGATCTGAAGTTTCATGATCATCATCATTAGCTTCCTCACTGATTGGTGTAGGAATCACTGGAACCGGTTTCTGTGATGAACTACTTTCCAATTCGAGAGAAGGTACAATTACCTCATCAAGTTCTACTTTCCTCCCACTCACTTCTTTCAAGAGAAACTCCTTCTCTAGAAAGGATCCATTCTTAGCAACGAATATCTTTCCTTCGGATCTGTGATAGAAGGTGTACCCAACAGTCTCCTTTGGGTATCCTATGAAGACACATTTCTCCTATTTGGGTTTGACGTTATCAGGTTGAAGCTTTTTCACATAAGCATCACAACCCCAAACTTTAAGAAACGACACCTTAGGTTTCTTGCCAAACCACAGTTCATATGGTGTCGTCTCAACGGATTTAGATGGTGCCCTATTTAACGTCAATGCAACCGTCTCTAAAGCATAACCCCAAAACGATAGTGGTAAATCGGTAGGAGACATCATAGATCGCACCATACCTAATAAAGTATGGTTACGACGTTCGGACACACCATTACGCTGTGGTGTTCCAGGTGGCGTGAGTTATGAAACTATTCCACATTGTTTCAAATGAATACCAAACTCATAACTCAAATATTCACCTCCGCGGTCAGATCGTAGAAACTTTATTTTCTTGTTACGATGATTTTCCACTTCACTCTGAAATTCTTTGAACTTTTCAAATGTTTCAGACTGATGTTCCATCAAGTAGATATACCCATATATGCTCAAATCATCTGTGAAGGTCAGAAAATAACGATACCTGCCACAAGCCTCAACACTCATTGGACCGCATACATCAGTATGTATGCTTTCCAATAAGTCAGTTGCTCGCTCCATTGTTCCAGAGAACGGATTCTTAGTCATCTTGCCCATGAGGCATGGTTCGCAAGCATCAAGTGATTCATAATCAAGGGATTCCAAAAGCCCATCAACATGGAGTTTCTTCATGCGCGTTACACCAATATGACCTAAACGGCAGTGCCACAAATAAGTTGCACTATCATTATTAACCTTGCATCTTTTGGCTTCAATATTATGAATATGTGTATCACTGCAATCGACATTTAACAAAAATAGACCACTCATCAAGGCTGCATGACCATAAAAGATATTACCCATATAAATAGAACAACCATTATTCTCTGATTTAAATGAATAACCGTCTCGTATCAAACAAGATCCAGATATAATGTTCATGCTTAACGCTGGCACCAAATAACAATTATTCAGGTCTAAAACTAATCCCGATGGTAGATGTAGAGGTAGTGTGCCGACGTGATCACATCGACTTTGGAACCATTTCCCACGCGCATCATCACCTCGTCCTTAGCCAATCTTCGTTTACTCCGTAGCCCTAGTTTCGAGTTGCAAATATGAGCAACAAAACCATTATCAAATACCCAAGCACTACTACGAGCATTAGTAAGGTACACATCAATAACATGTATATCAAATATTCCTTTCACTTTGCCATCCTTCTTATCTGCCAAATACTTGGGACAGTTCCACTTCCAGTGACCAGTCCCTTTGCAGTAGAAGCACTCAGTCTCAAGCTTAGGTCCAGACTTGGGTTTCTTCACTTGAGTAGCAACTTGCTTGCCGTTCTTCTTGAAGTTCCCTTTGCCCTTTTTCTTGAAACTAGTGGTCTTGTTAACGATCAATACTTGATGCTACTTCTTGATTTCTACCTCCGCAACCTTTAGCATTGCGAAGATCTCGGGAATTATCTTATCCATCTCTTGCATATTATAGTTCATTATGAAGCTTTTGTAGCTTGGTGGCAGTGATTGAAGAACTCTGTCAATGACACTATCATCAGGAAGATTAACTCCTAGTTGAGTCAAGTGGTTGTGGTACCCAGACATTCTGAGTATATGTTCACTGACAGAACTATTCACCTCCATTTTGCAGCTATATAACTTATTGGAGACTTCATATCTCTCAATTCAGGCATTTGCTTGAAATATTAACTTCAACTCCTGGAACATCTCATATGCTCCATGACGTTCAAAATGTCATCGAAGTCCCGATTCTAAGCCGTAACACATGGCACATTGAACTACCGAGTAGTCATCAGCTTTGCTCTGCCATACGTTCACAACGTCCGGACTTGCTCCTGCAGCGGGTCTTGCACCTAGCGGTGCTTCCAGGACATAATTCTTCTATGCAGTAATGAGGATAATCCTCAAGTTACAGACCTAGTCCGTGTAGTTGCTACCATCATTTTTCAACTTAGCTTTCTCTAGGAACGCATTAAAATTCAAGGGAACGGTAGCACGGGCCATTGATCTACAACAACATAGACATGCAAAAACTATCAGGTGCTAAGTTCACGATAAATTAAAGTTCTATTAATCATATTACTTAAGAACTCCCACTTAGATAGACATCCCTCTAGTCATTTAAATGATCACGTGATCCAAATCAACTAAACCATGTCCAATCATCACGTGAGATGGAGTAGTTTTCAATGGTGAACATCACTTTGTTGATCATATCTACTATATGATTCACGTTCGACCTTTCGGTCTCAGTGTTCTGAAGCCATATCTGCATATGCTAGGCTCGTCAAGTTTAACCTGAGTATTCTGCACGTGCAAAACTGGCTTGCACCCATTGTATGTGAACGTAGAGCTTATCACACCTGATCATCATGTGGTGTCTCGGCACGACGAACTGTAGCAACGGTGCATACTCAGGGAGAACACTTATACCTTGAAATTTAGTGAGGGATCATCTTATAATGCTACCGCCGTACTAAGCAAAATAAGATGCATAAAAGATAAACATCACATGCAATCAAAATATGTGACATGATATGGCCATCATCATCTTGTGCCTTTGATCTCCATCTCCAAAGCACCGTCGTGATCTCCATCGTCACCTTGATCTCCATCGTAGCATTGTTGTTGTCTCGCCAACTATTGCTTCCATGACTATCGCTACCGCTTAGTGATAAAGTAAAGCAATTACATGGCGATTGCATTTCATACAATAAAGCGACAACCATAAGGCTCCTGCTAGTTGCCGATAACTTTTACAAAACATGATCATCTCATACAACAAGTTATATCTCATCATGTCTTGACCATATCACATCACAACATGCCTAGCAAAAACAAGATAGACGTCCTCTACTTTGTTGTTGCAAGTTTTACGTGGCTGCTACGGGCTTCTAGCAAGAACCGTTCTTACCTACACATCAAAACCACAATGATTTTTCGTCAAGTGTGTTGTTTTAACCTTCAACAAGGACCGACCGTAGTCAAACTCGATTCAACTGAAGTTGGAGAAAGAGACAGCCGCCAGCCACCTGTGTGTGAATCACGTCGGTAGAACCAGTGTCATGAACGTGGTCATGTAATGTCGGTTCGGGCCGCTTCATCCAACAATGCCGCCGAATCAAAGTAAGACATTGGTGGTAAGCAGTATGACTATTATCGCCCACAACTCATTGTGTTCTACTCATGCATATAACATCTATGCATAGAACTGGCTCGGATGCCACTATTGGGGAACGCGGTATTTCAAAAAAATCCTATGATCACGCAAGATCTATCTAGGTGATGCATAGCAATGAGAGTGGAGAGTTGATATGTCTCCAACGTATCTACTTTTCCAAACACTTTTGCCCTTGTTTTGGACTCTAACTTGCATGATTTGAATGGAACTAACCCGGACTGACGTTGTTTTCAGCAGAACCGCCATGGTGTTATTTTTGTGCAGAAATTAAAGTTCTCGGAATGACCTAAAAATCCACGGAGACACGTTTTGGAATTAATAAAAAATATTGGCGAAAGAATCAGCATCAGGGGGCCCACTGTTGGGGAAGCAGTAATTTCAAAAAAAATCCTACGCACACGCAAGATCTATCATGGTGATGCATAGCAACGAGAGGGAAGAGTGTTGTCCACGTACCCTCGTAGACCGTAAGCGGAAGCGTTATGACAACGTGGTTGATGTAGTCATACGTCTTCACGATCCGACCAATCCTAGTACCGAAAGTATGGCACCTCCACGATCTACGCACGTTCAGCTCGGTGACGTCCCACAAACTCTCGATCCAGTTGAGTGTCGAGGGGGAGCTTCGTTAGCACGACGGCATGATGACGGTGATCATGAAGCTACTGGCGTAGGTCTTCGCCTAAGCACTACGTCGATATGACCGAGGTATATTATGGTGGAGGGAGGCACCGCACACGGCTGGAAACAATCAACTTGTGTGTTCTAGGGTGCCCTGCTACCTTGAGCGTTGTGTTGGTTTTCCCCGAAGAGGAAGGGATGATGCAGTAAAGTAGCGTAAGTATTTCCCTCAGTTTTTGAGAACCAAGGTATCAATCCAGTAGGAGGCTACGCGCGAGTCCCTCGCACCTGCACAAAACAAATAAATCCTCGCAACCAACACAAATAGGTGTTGCCAGTCCCTATAAGGCCACTTACGAGAGTGAGATCTGATAGATATGATAAGATAATATTTTTGGTATTTTTATGATAAAGATGCAAAGTAAAATAAAGGCAAAGTAAATAGCAAAGGAAATAACTAAGTAGTAGGAGATTAATATGATAGAGATAGACCCGGGGGCCATAGGTTTCACTTGTGGCTTCTCTCAAGAGCATAAGTATTCTACGGCGGGTGAACAAATTACTGTTGAGCAATTGACAGAATTGAGCATAGTTATGAGAATATCTAGGTATGATCATGTATATAGGCATCACGTCCGAGACAAGTAGACCGACTCCTGCCTGCATCTACTACTATTACTCCACTCATCGACCGCTATCCAGCATGCATCTAGAGTATTAAGTTAAAAACAGAGTAACACCTTAAGCAAGATGACATGATGTGGAGGGATAGACTCATGCAATATGAAGAAAACCCCATCTTGTTATCCTCGATGGCAACAATACAATACGTGCCTTGCTGCCCTTACTGTTACCGGGAAAGGACACCGCAAGATTGAACCCAAAGCTAAGCACTTCTCCCATTGCAAGAAAGATCAATCTAGTAGGCCAAACCAAACTGATAAGTCGAAGAGACTTGCAAAGATAACCAATCATACATAAAAGAATTCAGAGAAGATTCAAATATTATTCATAGATAGACTTAATCATAAACCCACAATTCATTGGTCTCAAGAAACACACCGCAAAAACAAGATTACATCGAATAGTTCTCCACAAGAGAGGGGGAGAACATTGTATTGAGATCCAAAAAGAGAGAAGAAGCCATCAAGCTACTAGCTATGGACCCGTAGGTCTGAAGTAAACTACTCACACTTCATCGGAGGGGCTATGGTGTTGATGTAGAAGCCCTCCGTGATAGATGCCCCCTCCGGCGGAGCTCCGGAACAGGCCCCAAGATGGGATCTCGTGGATATAGAAAGTTTCAGCAGTGGAATTAGGTTTTTGGCTCCGTCTCTGATCATTTGGGGGTACGTGGATATATATATATATATATATATATATATATATAGGAGGAAGGAGTACGTCGGTGGAGCAATAGGGGGCCCACGAGGGTAGAGGGCGCGCCTAGGGTAGGCAGGCGCGCCCCCCTACCTCGTGGCCTCCTGTTTTCTTTCTTGGCGTAGGGTCCAAGTCTCCCGGGTCTTGTTCGTTGAGAAAATCACGTTCCCGAAGGTTTCATTCCGTTTGGACTCCGTTTGATATTCCTTTTCTTCGAAACCCTAAAACAGGCAAAAAAACAGCAATTCTGGGCTGGGCCTCCGGTTAATAGGTTAGTCCCAAAAATAATATAAAAGTGGATAATAAAGCCCAATAATGTCCAAAACAGTAGATAATATAGCATGGAGTAATCAAAAATTATAGATACGTTGGAGACGTAGCAAGCATCCCCAAGCTTAATTCCTGCTCGTCCTTGAGTAGGTAAATGATAAAAACAGAATTTTTGATGCAGAGTGCTACTTGGCATAATTTTAATGTAATTCTTCTTAATTGTGGTATGAATATTCAGATCCGAAATATTCAAGACAAAAGTTCATATTGACATAAAAATGATAATACGTCAAACATACTAACTAAGCAAATATGTCTTCTCAAAATAACATGGCCAAAGAAAGTTCATCCCTACAAAATCATATAGTTTAGTCATGTTTCATTTTCGTCACACAAGAATGCTCTCATCATGCACAACCCAGATGACAAGCCAAGCAATTGTTTCATACTTTAGTAATATCAAACTCATAAACCTTCACGCAGTACATGAGCGCGATCCATGGATATAGCACTATGGGTGGAATAGAATAATGAGGGGGTTATGTGGAGAAGACAAAAAGGAGAAAGTCTCACATCAATGAGGCTAATCAATGGGCTAGGGAGATGCCCACTGATTGATGTTAATGCAAGGAGTAGGGATTGTCATGCAACGGATGCACTAGAGCTATAAATGTATGAAAGCTCAACAAAAGAAACTAGTGGGTGTGCATCCAACTTGCTTGCTCACGAAGACCTAGGGCACTTGAGGAGGCCCATTGTTGGAATATACAAGCCAAGTTCTATAATGAAAAATTCCCACTAGTATATGAAAGTGACAAAACAAGAGACTCTCTATCATGAAGATTACGGTGCTACTTTGAAGCACAAGTGTGGAAAAAGGATAGTAGTATTGCCCCTTTTATTTTATTTATTTTATTATTTTATTTTTTATTTGGCCTTCTTTTTTTTGGCCTTTCTTTTTTTACTTAGCCTTCCTTTTTTATTTGGCCTTTCTCTTTTTTTTTCCTTTTTTTCTTTTCGGACAATGCTCTATTAATGATGATCATCACACTTCTATTTATTTACAACTCAATGATTACAACTTGATACTAGAACAAAGTATGACTCTATATGAATGCCTCCGGCGGTGTATCGGGATATGCGATGAATCAAGAGCGACATGTATGCAAAATTATGAATGGTGGCTTTGCCACAAATACGATGTTAACTACATGATCATGCAAAGCAATATGACAATAATGAATGTGTCATGATGAACAAAATGGTGGAAAGTTGCATGGCAATATATCTCGGAATGGCTATGGAAATGCCATAATAGGTAGGTATGGTGGCTGTTTTGAGGAAGATATAAGGAGGTTTATGTGTGAAAGAGCGTATCATATCACGGGGTTTTGGATGCACCGGCGAAGTTTGCGCCAACTCTCAATGTGAGAAAGGGCAATGCACGGTACCGAAGAGGCTAGCAAGGATGGAAGGTGAGAGTTTGTATAATCCATGGACTCAACATTAGTCATAAAGAACTCACATACTTATTGCAGAAATCTACAAGTCATCAAAAACCTCGGTACTACATGCATGCTCCTAGGGGGATAGATTGGTAGGAAAAGACCATCGCTCGTCCCCGACCGCCACTCATAAGGAGGACAATCAAATAACACCTCATGTTTCAAATTTGTTACATAACATTTACCATACGTGCATGCTATGGGACTTGCAAACTTCAACACAAGTATTTCTAAATTTCACAACTACTCAACTAGCACGACTTTGATATTATCACCTCCATATCTCAAAACAATCATCAAGCATCAAACTTTTCTTAGTATTCAAATCACTCATCAGAAAATTTTATTAATCTTGAATACCTAGTATATTAGGACTTTAAGCAAATTACCATGCTATTAAGACTCTCAAAATAATCTAAGTGAAGCATGAGAGATCAATAGTTTCTATAAAACAAATCCACTACCGTGCTCTAAAAGATATAAGTGAAGTACTAGAGCAAAATTATATAACTCAAAAGATATAAGTGAAGCACATAGAGTATTCTAACAAATTCCAAATCATGTATGGCTATCTCAAAAGGTGTGTACAGCAAGGATGATTGTGGTAAACTAACAAGCAAAGACTCAAATCATACAAGACGCTCCAAGCAAAACACATATCATGTGGCGAATAAAAATATAGCTCCAAGTAAAGTTACCGATAGTAGTAGACAAAAGAGGGGATGCCTTCCGGGGCATCCCCAAGCTTTGGCTTTTAGGTGTCCTTAGATTATCTTGGGGGTGCCATGGGCATCCCCAAGCTTAGGCTCTTGCCACTCGTTGTTCCATAATCCATCAAATCTTTACCCAAAACTTGAAAACTTCACAACACAAAACTTAAAGTAGAAAATCTCGTGAGCTCCGTTAGCGAAAGAAAATAAAAGACCACTTCAAGGTACTGTAATGAACTCATTCTTTATTTATATCGGTGTTATACCTACTGTTTTCCAACTTCTCTATGGTTTATAAACTATTTTACTAGCCATAGATTCATCAAAATAAGTAAACAACACACGAAAAACAGAATCTGTCAAAAACAGAACAGTCTGTAGTAATCTGTAAGTAGCGCAAGATGTGGAGCCCCAAAAATTCTAAAATAAATTGCTGGACGTGAGGAATTTATCTATTAATCATCTGCAAAAATAATTAACTAAATAGAACTTTACAAATAAAAATGACAGCTGTTATTGTGAGCGCTAAAGTTTTTGTTGTTTACAGCAAGTTCAACAAGACTTTCCCCAAGTCTTCCCAACGGTTCTACTTGGCACAAACACTAATTAAACACAAAAAACACAACCAAAACAGAGTCTAGATAAATTATTTATTACTAAACAGGAGCAAAAATCAAGGAATAAAAACAAAATTGGGTTGCCTCCCAACAAGCGCTATCGTTTAACGCCCCTAGCTAGGCATAACAAGCAAGAATAGATCTAGGTATTGCTATCTTTGGTAGGCAATCCATAAGTGGCTCTCATAATAGATTCATAAGGTAATTTAATTTTCTTTCTAGGAAAGTATTCCATGCCTTTCCTTAATGGAAATTGGAATCTAATATTTCCTTCCTTCATATCAATAATTGCACCAATCGTTCTAAGGAAAGGTCTACCAAGAATAATAGGACATGAAGGATTGCAATCTATGTCAAGAACAATAAAATCTACGGGCACATAGTTCCTATTTGCAACAATAGGAACATCATTAATTCTTCCCATAGGTTTCTTAATAGTGGAATCCGCAAGGTGTAAATTTAGAGAGCAATCATCAAAATCACAGAAACCTAACAAATCACACAATGTCTTTGGAATCGTGGAAACACTAGCACCCAAATCACATAAAGCATAGCATGCATGATCTTTAATTTTAATTTTAATAGTTGGTTCCCACTCATCATAAAGTTTTCTAGGGATGGAAACTTCCAATTCAAGTTTTTCTTCATAAGATTGCATCAAGGCATCAACGATATGTTTAGTAAACGCTTTATTTTGACTATAAGCGTGAGGAGAATTTAGCACGGATGAGAACAAGGAAATACAATCAATCAAAGACCAATTTTCATAGTTAAATTCCTTGAAATCCATAATAGTGGGTTTAGCAACATCTAGAGTTTTAATTTCTTCAATCCCACTTTTATCAAATTTAGCATCAAGATCAAACAATTCCGAATTCTTGGAACGCCTTCTAGGTAAAGGTGGATCATATTCAGTCCCATCATATTCAAGATTCATATTACAACAAAGATTTAATAGGGGACACATCAATAACTTTTAGATCTTCATCATTATTTTCATAGGAACTAGAAGAACATGCTCTTATAAAGGCATCTTTCTTAGCACGCATCCTAGCGGTTCTTTCTTTGCACTCATCAATGGAAATTCACATGGCTTTGAGAGACTCGTTGATATCATGCTTAGTGGAATAGATCTAAGTTTCAAAGAATCAACATCAAGAGCAATTCTATCAACGTTCCTAGCCAAATCATCAATTTTAAGCAATTTTTCTTCAATCATAGCAATAAATTCTTTTGCGAAGTAATAAATTCTTTAATATTAGATTCAAAATCAGAGGGCATCTTATTATAATTTCCATAAGAATTGTTGTAGGAATTACCATAATTATTAGAGGGATTACTAGGATAAGGCCTAGAGTTGAAATTTCCTCTATACGCGTTATTACCAAAATTGTTCCTACCAACAAAATTCACATCCATAGATTCATTATTATTCTCAATCAAAGTAGACAAGGGAATATCATTAGGATCAGAAGAAACACTCTTATTAGCAAATAATCTCATAAGTTCATCCATCTTTCCACTCAAAACATTAATTTCTTCTATCGCATGCACCTTTTTATTAGTAGATCTTTCAGCATGCCATTGAGAATAATTAACCATAATATTATCTAGGAGTTTAGTAGCTTCTCCTAAAGCGATTTCCATAAAAGTGCCTCCCGAAGCCGAATGTAAAAGATTTCTAGAAGCAAAATTCAATCCGGCATAAAAATTTTGAACAATCAACCACAAATTTAAACCATGAGTAGGGCAATTACGTATCATTAATTTCATTCTCTCCCAAGCTTGTGCAACATGTTCATGATCAAGTTACTTAAAATTCATAATATCATTTCTAAGAGAGATGATCTTAGCGGGAGGAAAATACTTAGAGATAAAAGCATCTTTGCACTTATTCCATGAATCAATACTATTTTTAGGCAAAGACAAAAACCAAGCTTTAGCACGATCTCTAAGCGAAAAAGGAAATAGCTTCAATTTAACATTATCATTATCCACACTTTCTTCTTTTGCATGTCACACAAATCAACGAAGCTATTAAGATGGGTTGCGGCATCTTCACTAGGAAGGCCGAAAAACAGATCTTTCATGACAAGATTCAACAAAGCAGCATTAATTTCACAAGATTCAGCATCGGTAAGAGGAGCAATCAGAGTGCTAATAAAATCATTGTTGTTGGTATTGGTGAAGTCACATAATTTAGTATTATCTTGAGCCATCGTGACAAGCAAGCAAACTAACACACAAGCAAACAAAAAGCAAGCGGGCAAATAGAGAGAGAGAGGGAGGATAGAGAGAGAGGGCGAATAAAATGGCAAGGGTGAAGTGGGGGAGAGGAAGACGAGAGGCAAATGGAAAATAATGTAATGCGGGAGATAAGGGTATGTGATGGGTACTTGGTATGTTGACTTTTGCGTAGACCTCCCCGGCAACGGTGCCAGAAATCCTTCTTGCTACCTTGAGCACTGCGTTGGTTTTCCCCGAAGAGGAAGGGATGATGCAGTAAAGTAGCGTAAGTATTTCCCTCAGTTTTTGAGAACCAAGGTATCAATCCAGTAGGAGGCTACGCGCGAGTCCCTCGCACCTTCACAAAACAAATAAATCCTCGCAACCAACGCAAATAGGGGTTGTCAGTCCCTATAAGGCCACTTACGAGAGTGAGATCTGATAGATATGATAAGATAATATTTTTGATATTTTTATGATAAAGATGCAAAGTAAAATAAAGGCAAAGTAAATAGCAAAGGAAATAACTAAGTAGTAGGAGATTAATATGATAGAGATAGACCCCGGGGCCATAGGTTTCTCTTGTGGCTTCTCTCAAGAGCATAAGTATTCTACGGTGGGTGAACAAATTACTGTTGAGCAATTGACAGAATTGAGCATAGTTATGAGAATATCTAGGTATGATCATGTATATAGGCATCACGTCTGAGACAAGTAGACCGACTCCTGCCTGCATCTACTACTACTACTCCACTCATCGATCGCTATCCAGTATGCATCTAGAGTATTAAGTTAAAAACAGAGTAACGCCTTAAGCAAGATGACATGATGTGGAGGGATAGACTCATGCAATATGAAGAAAACCCCATCTTGTTATCCTCGATGGCAACAATACAATACGTGCCTTGCTGCCCTTACTGTCACCAGGAAAGGACACCGCAAGATTGAACCCAAAGCTAAGCACTTCCCCCATTGCAAGAAAGATCAATCTAGTAGGCCAAACCAAACTGATAATTCGAAGAGACTTGCAAAGATAACCAATCATACATAAAAGAATTTAGAGAAGATTAAAATATTATTCATAGATAGACTTGATCATAAACCCACAATTCATCGGTCTCAACAAACACACCGCAAAAAGAAGATTGCATCGAATAGTTCTCCACAAGAGAGGGCGAGAACATTGTATTGAAATCCAAAAAGAGAGAAGAAGCCATCAAGCTACTAGCTATGGACCCGTAGGTCTGAAGTAAACTACTCACACTTCATCGGAGGGGCTATGGTGTTGATGTAGAAGCCCTCCGTCATAGATGCTCCCTCCAGCGGAGCTCCGGAATAGGCCCCAAGATGGGATCTCGTGGATACAGAAAGTTGCGGCGGTGGAATTAGGTTTTTGGCTCCGTCTCTGATCATTTGGGGGTACGTGGATATATATAGGAGGAAGGAGTACGTCGGTGGAGCAACAGGGGCCCACGAGGGTGGTGGGCGTGCCTAGGGTAGGCAGCGCGCCCCCTACCTCGTGGCCTCCTCTTTTCTTTCTTGACGTAGGGTCCAAGTCTCCCAGGTCTTGTTCGTTGAGAAAATCACATTCCCGAAGGATTCATTCCGTTTGGACTCCGTTTGATATTCCTTTTCTTTGAAACCCTAAAACAGGCAAAAAAACAGCAATTCTGGGCTGGGCCTCCGGTTAATAGGTTAGTCCCAAAAATAATATAAAAGTGGATAATAAAGCCCAATAATGTCCAAAACAGTAGATAATATAGCATGGAGCAATCAAAAATTATAGATATGTTGGAGACGTATCATGCCCCCTGCCCCCGTATATAAAGGAGCAAGGGGGGAGGCCTGCCGACCCTTGGGGTGCGCCAGGAGAGGAGGAGTCCTCTTCCTAGTAGGAGTAGGACTCCCCTTTCCTACTCCTACTAGGAGGGGGAGAGGAAGGAGGAGAGGGAGAAGGAAAGGGGGCGCCGCCCCCCTTCCCTAGTCCAATTCGGACTAGAGGGGGAGGGGCGCGCGGCCTGCCCTGGCCGACCCTCTCTCTCTACACTAAGGCCCATGTGACCCATTAGTTCCCTGGGGGGTTCCGGTAACCCTCCGGCACTCCGGTTTTCTCCGAAATCACCCGGAACACTTCCAGTGTCTGAATATAGCCGTCCAATATATCAATCTTTATGTCTCGGCCATTTCGAGACTCCTCATCATGTCTGTGATCATATTTGGGACTCCGAACTATGTTCGGTACATCAAAACACATAAAATCATAATACCGATCATCACCGAACGTTAAGCGTGCGTACCCTACGGGTTCGAGAACTTATGTAGACATGACTAAGACTCATCTCCGGTCAATAACCAATAGCGGAACCTGGATGTTCATATTGGCTCCTACATATTCTACGAAGATCTTTATCGGTCAAACCGCATAACAACATACGTTCTTCTCTTTGTCATCGGAATGTTACTTGCCCGAGATTTGATCGTCGGTATCTCAATACCTAGTTCAATATCGTTACCAGCAAGTCTCTTTACTCGTTCCGTAATGCATAATCCCACAACTAACTCATTAGTCACATTGCTTGCTAGGATTATAGTGATGTGCGTTACCCAGAGGGCCCAGAGATACCTCTCCGATACTCGGAGTGACAAATCCTAATCTTGATCTATGCCAACTCAACAAACACCATCAGAGACACTTGTAGAGCATCTTTATAGTCACCCAGTTACGTTGTGACGTTTGATAGCACACTAAGTGTTCCTTCGGTATTCAGGAGTTGCATAATCTCATAGTCATATGAACATGTATAAGTTATGGAGAAAACAATAGCAACAAACTAAACGGTCATCATGCTAAGCTAACAGATGGGTCAAGTCAATCACATCACTCTCTAATGATGTGATCCCGTTAATCAAATGACAACTCATGTTTATGGTTAGGAAACATAACCATCATTGATTCAGCGAGTTAGTCAAGTAGAGGCATCCTAGTGACACTCTGTTTGTCTATGTATCCACACATGTACTAAGTTTCCGGTTAATACAATTCTAGCATGAATAATAAACATTTATCATGATATAAGGAAATATAAATAACAACTTTATTATTGCCTCTTGGGCATATTTCCTTCAGTCTCCCACTTACACTAGAGTCAATAATCTAGATTACATTGTAATGATTCTAACACCCATGGAGTCTTGGTGTTGATCGTGTTTTGCTCATGAGAGAGGCTTAGTCAATGGGTCTGCAACATTCAGATCCATATGTATTTTGCAAATCTCTATGTCTCCCTCCTTGACTTGGTCGCGAATGGAATTGAAGCGTCTCTTGATGTGTTTGGTTCTCTTGTGAAATCTGGATTCCTTTGCCAAGGCAATTGCACCAGTATTTCCACAAAAGATTTTCATTGGACCCGATGCACTTGGTATGACACCTAGATCGGATATGAACTCCTTCATCCAGACTCCTTCATTTGCTGCTTCTGAAGCAGCTATGTAGTCCGCTTCACATGTAGATCCCACCACGACGCTCTGCTTGGAACTGCACCAACTGACAGCTCCACTTTTTAATAAAAATAAATATCCGGTTTGTGACTTAGAGTCATTCGGATCAGTTTCAAAGCTTGCATCGATGTAATCGTTTACGATGAGCTCTTTGTCATCTCCATAAACGAGAAACATATCCTTAGTCCTTTTCAAGTATTTCAGGATGTTCTTGACCGCTGTCCAGTGATCCACTCCTGGATTACTTTGGTACCTCCCTGCTAAACTAATAGCAAGGCACACATCAGGCCTGGTACAAAGCATTGCATACATGATAGAACCTATGGCTGAAGCATAGGGAATGACTTTCATTTTTTCTCTATCTTCTGCAGTGGTCGAGCATTGAGTCTGACTCAACTTCACACCTTGTAACACAGGCAATAACCCTTTCTTTGCCTGATCCATTTTGAACTTCTTCAAAACTTTATCAAGGTATGTGCTTTGTGAAAGTCCAATTAAGAGTCTTGATCTATATAGATGTTCATGCCCAATATATAAGAAGATTTACCGAGGTCTTTCATTGAAAAATTCTTATTCAAGTATCCTTTATGCTATTCAGAAATTCAGTATCATTTCCGATCAACAATATGTCATCCACATATAATATCAGGAATGCTACACAGCTCCCACTCACTAGATTTCTTGTAAATACAGGCTTCTCCAAAAGTCTATATAAAATCATATGCTTTGATCACACTATCAAAGCGTATATTCCAACTCCGAGAGGCTTGCACCAGTCCATAAATGGATCGCTGGAGCTTACACACTTTGTTAGCACCTTTTGGATCGACAAAACCTTCTGGTTGCATCATATACAACTCTTCTTTAACATATCCATTAAGAAATGCAGTTTTGACATCCATTTTCCAAATTTCAAAATCGTAAAATGCGGCAATTGCTAACATGATTCGGACGGACTTAAGCACCGCTACGGGTGAGAAAGTCTCATCGTAGTCAACTCCTTGAACTTGTCAAAAATCTTTTGCAACAAGTCAAGCTTTGTAGACAATAACATTACCGCCAGTGTCAGTCTTGTTCTTGAAGATCCATTTATTCTCTATGGCTTGCCGATCATCGGGCAAGTCAACCAAAGTCCACACTTTGTTCTCATACATGGATCCCATCTCAGATTTCATGGCCTCAAGCCATTTTGCGGAATCTGGGCTCATCATCACTTCCTCATAGTTCGTAGGTTCTTCATGGTCGAGTAACATGACCTCGAGTACATGATTACTGTACCACTCTGGTGCAGATCTTATTCCGGCTGACCTACGAGGTTCGGTAGTAACTTGATCAGAAGTTTCATGATCAATATCATTAACTTCCTCACTAGTTGGTGTAGGAATCACTGGAACTGACTTATGTGATGAACTACTTTCCAACTCGGGAGAAGGTACAATTACCTCATCAAGTTCTACTTTCCTCCCACTCACTTCATTTGAGAGAAACTCCTTCTCTAGAAAGGATCCATTCTTAGCAACGAATATATTGCCTTTGGATCTGTGATAGAAGGTGTACCCAACAGTCTTCTTTGGGTATCCTATGAAGACACATTTCTCTGATTTTGTTCGAGCTTATTAGTCTGAAGCTTGTTCACATAAGCATCACAGCCCCAAACTTTAAGAAACGACAACTTGGGTTTCTTGCCAAACCACAATTCATAAGGTGTCGTCTCAACGGATTTAGATGGTGCCCTATTTAACGTGAATGCAGCCGTCTCTAAAGCATAACCCCAAAACGATAGCGGGAAATCAGTGAGAGACATCATAGATCGCACCATATCTAATAAAGTGCGATTACGACGTTCGGACACACCATTACGCTGTGGTGTTCTGGTGTGAGTTGTGAAACTATTCCACATTGTTTCAAATGAAGACCAAACTCGTAACTCAAATATTCTCCTCCATGATCAGATCGTAGAAACTTTATTTTCTTGTTATGATGATTTTCCACTTCACTCTGAAATTCTTTGAACTTTTCAAATGTTTCACACTTATGTTTCATCAAGTATATATACCCATATCTGCTCAAATCATCTGTGAAGGTAAGAAAATAACGATACCCGCCGCGAGCATGAACACTCATCGGACCGCATACATCAGTATGTATTATTTTCAACAAGTCTGTTTCTCCCTCCATTGTTCCGAAGAACGGGGTCTTAGTCATCTTGCCCATGAGCCATGGTTCGCAAGCATCAAGTGATTCATAATCAAGTGATTCCAAAAGTCCATCAGCATGGAGTTTCTTCATGCGCTTTACACCAATATGACCTAAATGGCAGTGCCACAAATAAGTTGCACTATCATTATTAAACTTATATCTTTTGGCTTCAATACTATGAACATGTGTATCACTACTATCAAGATTTAGTAAAAATAGACCACTCATCAAGGGTGCATGACCATAAAAGATATTACTCCTATAAATAGAACAACCATTATTCTCTGATTTAAATGAATAACTGTCTCGCATCAAACAAGATCCAGATATAATGTTCATGCTCAACGTTGGCACGAAATAACAATTATTTAGGTCTAAAACTAATCTTGAAGGTAGATGTAGAGGTAGGGTGCCGGCGGCGATCACATCGACTTTGGAACCATTTCCCACGCGCATCGTCACCTCGTCCTTAGCCAATTTTCGCTTAATCCACAGCCCATGTTTCGATTTGCAAATATTAGCAACAGAACTAGTATCAAATACCCAGGCGTTACTGCGAGCATTAGTAAGGTACACATCAATAACATATATATCAAATATACCTTTCACTTTGCCATCCTTCTTCTCCGCCAAATACTTGGGGCAGTTCCGCTTCCAGTGACCAGTCCCTTTGCAGTAGAAGCACTCAGTCTCAGGCTTAGGTCCAGACTTAGGCTTCTTCACTTGAGCAGCAACTGGCTTGTTGTTCTTCTTGAAGTTCGCTTTCTTCCCTTTACCCTTTTTTCTTGAAACTGGTGGTCTTGTTGACCATCAACACTTGATGCTCCTTCTTGATTTCTACCTCCGCAGCCTTTAGCATTGCGAAGAGCTCGAGAATCGTCTTATCCACCCCTTGCATATTATAGTTCATCACAAAGCTCATGTAGCTTGGTGGCAGTGATTGAAGAACTCTGTCAATGACACTATCATCAGCAAGATTAACTCCCAGCTGAGTCAAGTGGTTGTGGTACCCAGACATTCTGAGTATCTGTTCACTGACAGAACTATTCTCCTCCATTTTGCAGCTGTAGAACTTATTGGAGACTTCATATCTCTCAATTCGGGCATTTTCTTGAAATATTAACTTCAACTCCTGGAACATCTCATATGCTCCATGACGTTCAAAATGTCGTTGAAGTCCTGGTTCTAAGCCGTAAAGCATGGCACACTGAACTATCGAGTAGTCATCAGCTTTGCTCTGCCAGGTGTTCACAACATCTGGCGTTGCTCCTGCAGTGGGTTTGGCACCTAGCGGTGCTTCCAGGATGTAATTCTTCTGTGAAGCAATGAGGATAATCCTCAAGTTACGGACCCAGTCCGTGTAGTTGCTACCATCATCTTTCAACTTAGTTTTCTCTAGGAACACATTAAAATTCAATGGACCAACAACATGGGCCATCTATCTACAACAACATAGGCATGCAAAAAACTATCAGGTACTAAGTTCATGATAAATTAAAGTTCAATTAATAAAATTAATTAAGAACTCCCACTTAGATAGACATCCCTCTAATCATCTAAGTGATCATGTGATCCATATCAACTAAACCATGTCCGATCATCACATGAGATGGAGTAGTTTTCAATGGTGAACATCACTATGTTGATCATATCTACTATATGACTCACGCTCGACCTTTCGGTCTCAGTGTTCCGAGGCCATATCTGCATATGCTAGGCTCATCAAGTTTAACCCGAGTATTCTGCATGTGCAAAACTGGCTTGCACCCATTATATGTGAATGTAGAGCTTATCACACCCGATCATCATGTGGTGTCTCGTTACGACGAACTGTAGCAATGCTGCATACTCAGGGAGAACACTTATACCTTGAAATTTAGTGAGAGATCATCTTATAATGCTACCACCGAACTAAGCAAAATAAGATGCATAGAGGATAAACATCACATGCAATCAATATAAGTGATATGATATGGCCATCATCATCTTTTGCCTTTGATCTCCATCTCCAAAGCACCGTCATGATCACCATCGTCACCGGCTTGACACCTTGATCTCCATCGAAGCATCATTGTCGTCATGCCAACTATTGCTTCCACGACTATCGCTACTGCTTGGTGATAAAGTAAAGCAATTACATGGCGATTGCATTTCATACAATAAAGCGACAACCATATGGCTCCTGCCAGTTGCCGATAACTGTGTTACAAAACATGATCATCTCATACAATAAAATTTAGCATCATGTCTTGACCATATCACATCACAACATGCCCTACAAAAACAAGTTAGACGTCCTCTACTTTGTTGTTGCAAGTTTTACGTTGGTGCTACGGGCTGAGCAAGAACCGTTCTTACCTACGCATCAAAAACCACAACGTGGTATATTGATTGCTTTTTGATCTTCAGGTAGAACCCTGTTCAATGAATCTGATTCAACTAAAGTTGGAGAAACTGACACCCACCAGCCACCTGTGTGCGAAGCACGTCGGTAGAACCAGTCTCGCGTAAGAGTACACGTAATGTCGGTCTGAGCCGCTTCATCCAACAATACCGCTGAATCAAGAATCAACTAGTGATGGCAAGCAATATGTATATACCCACGCCCACAACTCCTTTGTGTTCTACTCATGCATATAACATTTACGCATAGACCTGGATCTGATGCCACTGTTGGGGAACGCGGTGATTTCAAAAAAAATTCTTACGCACACGCAAGATCTATCATGGTGATGCATAGCAATGAGAGGGAAGAGTGTTGTCCACGTACCCTCATAGACCGTAAGCGGAAGCGTTATGACAACGCGGTTGATGTAGTCGTACGTCTTCACGATCCGATCGATCCTAGTACCGAAAGTACGACACCTCCGCGATCTGCACATGTTTAGCTCGGTGACGTCCCACGAACTCTAGATCTAGCTGAGTGTCGAGGGAGATCTTCATCAGCACGATGGCGTGATGACGGTGATGATGAAGCTACCGACACAGGGCTTCGCCTAAGCACTACGACGATATGACCGAGGTGGATTATGGTGGAGGGGGGCACCGTACATGGCTGGAAACAATCAACTTGTTTGTTCTAGGGTGCCCCTTGCCCCCGTATATAAAGGAGCAAGGGGGAAGGCTGGCCGGCCCTTGGGGCGCGCCAGGAGAGGAGGAGTCCTCCTCCTAGTAGGAGTAGGACTCCCCTTTCCACTACAAAAAAATACACTTCCGTGATGATACGTGTTTGTCACAGTAGGTCGCTTTTTTTGTCATGCATGTACATCCGTGACAAATTTATGACAAAATCAAGATAGTCATACCTGTGCTGTCGTAGAAGTGTTCCATGACATTACCAAAATTATCATCACGGAAGTGTCCACTTCCATGACGATAAATCGCGCGTCACAGAAGTGCTTTCGTCAAGGGTGACCGACACATGGCATCCACCGTAATGGAACTCTGTTAAGCTATCGGGTCGGGTTTTGGATCTGATAACCCGTTAACAGCCCCGACCAATGGGAAATTTCCACGTGTAAAATTCTTATTGGCCGGACGAAACACATGTCAGCTCGTTAGTGGGTCAGATATGCGCCTATGATATGTTGACATGTGGCACGGCCCAACAGTGGCCCATTTAGCTTACAAAGACGGCCCATTTGACTTGGTCAAAAGTTAATGGGCTAGCCCATGAAAAGCCTGTTAACGGTCTCTTCGCAAATAGCCCATTTTACGACCCGTTAACTCACGGCCTATTAGGCCCTAAAGGAAATCGGCCCAACAACATCATGTGGGCCGTCGAATATAATACCAGCCCATTTCACTTTCGGCCCATGTATGGCCCACGACGTCTTTCGGCCCATATGAGGCCTTCGTATCTTTCGGCCCATTACAGGCCCACGGTGAGTCTAGCCCATAATGAACAGTAATTTTCTTTATACCCGTTAATGGCCCATGATTTACATGGGACGTTTCCAGCCTGTGTTAGCTTTCGTCCTATTGACGGCCCATACGTTCTTGGGCTCCTTTTCGGCCCTCGATTACTTCCGGCCCGTTACTGGCCCGTTCCACTAATTGGCCAAATTCGGCCCATGGCAAGATTCGGCCCGTTACTGGCCTATTACCCTAATGGGCCAAAATCGGCCCATGGCAAGAGTCGGCCCGTTTCTGGCCTATTAACCCGTTGCCCCGTTTCCAGCCCGTCCTATATTCTGGCCCATTAACGACCCGTTATGCCTGTGACAGTATTAAGCCTTTGCTGTCCTACGGCCTGTTAACGGCCTGTTACCGTGCTGGGCCGATACCAATTATGCCCGATTATGGCCCATGTAGACACATTTATCCGACGGCCCGAGGCCCACCGATTACATGCCCATTTATCGACGGCCCGTAGGTGACCCATGGATCCTACAGCCCGTATATGGCCCATGGTAGTTGCGGCCACTAGCAAACCAGGGAAAAAGAAGACTAGGAAATAAATAAGGCTGAAACTAACGCTAGGCTATTAAGGCGATTGCACATATTACATCCACTCAGCATCAAAGATCGCCACCAGTGCAAATATAGGGAACACCCTACACTATACGAAAATGGCTTGCCGTTTTCTTCAGGCGGTGGCTGCACGTTAAGAATACATTTTGTATCGCACCAAAACAAATTACAACTATATAACAAAAGGAAGGTTGGCATAAAACTTAACAATCTAGTAGATAAATGCACCACCAGAAGTTCAGAAGCTCAGTTCATTTGACCTGACTGTTACGTTTTCATGCTGTATTGTCCGATGGAGCACCATAACCCTTGCCTTCATTTCCCCTAGGCCCCTGAACAACATAGCAAATGTCTGATAGTCTGGTTTCAAAACCATGCATATCTTGATGACATTGAGCAATGTTTCTCCTTGTTTCACAAAGGGTCTTTGTTAGGGAATGGACTTGTGTCTGGAGCGCAGATACAACATTGCTTTGAGCTTGCATATCTTGATCATGAGGCAGTTTGGACGATATTGCCTTAACAACCAACCCAGTATTATGCAGGAACGTGCTTTTGGCACTGTTAGTGGACAGGTACTGACCCACTGCAGCAAGAGCTGACATTGCGGTTATAGTTGCCTCGCCACCTTCAGAAGGTGGCGGTTCCACCATTTTTTCCATAGCTCACTGAAAAGTTGAGGTTTTACATTAGTAGTACCAGAACAGAAGATATTAAGGAGGCAACAAAACCAAAAAAATAGCTTTGGTCTATATACAGAACTTATTCTGGTGAACCCATGTAAAATATTAGTTGTATTTTATTGCAAAGTACATAATAAAACCAGGTTCCAAACATATGACCATGTACCATCGCTAATGTATTGTCTATTTCTTCACATTGTATTGAGGGCTAAGGATGAAGAGACGAAGTTTATAATACGGTAAGCATAGTATGACGTCATTCATATCACAAAACAACTGAGAACAGACAAACAGGCAATTGTAACATTGTGTGGGCAAGTCCAGCACGGAACTAGATTACAGATCAAGATGAAAGGAACATCACTCCTCTCTTTTAAACCTTGTAAGGTGCAATGATACGCTAAGACAATTGTGTATAAAATTGAAAAGAGTAATAGACATTGGCTGCAAACCATGCAGTTCAAGGCACAAGTCAGAGTAAGTAGTAGTTAAAAGGCATGAGGATTAAGGACTTACAACAGCGGCTTTGACTGGTGTAGTCATGCCCTTCTTCTTGCTGGTGTGACAGTCCTTGAAGATTTCCACAGCATTTGGTTCAGCTACTTTTTGGTCCTTGCGGGCTTTCCTCTGCATTTGGAACAAGTCAATATAGATCTGATAATATGGTACAACGAAAAGAGTGAAACAGCAGCTAATTACAAGAGCCTCGTAGTGTGCAATATAGCTACGAGATCCTGTCGTCTGTTGGAATTTCACTTTCGTACGGTTGGCCTTGTTCTTTGAATAGTTCACCTACAAGAAGATAGATTTGTATGGCACATGCGTAAATAGGACTTCAACATGTGATCTGATGACATATATATAATGTACCTGATACTTCGGATCGGACCAGTGTTTAACAAGGCCTCTCCAGTCTTCATCAGATATATTTTCCACTGGAGATGTTTGGGCAAGTTCACTGTTAGACTTGCCTTCAAAGTGAGTTTTCCTCAAGTTATACCGATACTGTCGCATAGCAGACTTGAAAACATGGGTGCAAGCTTGTTTGGTTGCATCATCTTGGCTATCCAACTTGAACCTCATCTGTTGAAAATTATGGGAGTGTCATTATCAGCAACCTAGAAAGTATTAGACAGAGCAAGACGATATTACTAGTTTCCATACATAACCATACTTACAGATAAATGGTCGAGGAAGGTGTTGAACTGGGTTTCGTCTTTGTCATTCCTGTACTGAATCCATGTTGGGAGGATACGTACATGACACCTAACAACAACCGCTGCCTCTGATACTAACTTGGCTGACTCCGTAGCATCACGTGGCCTTTTTAAACCTGCCTCAAAATGGATCTCCATTCTTCCTCCTCTAGATTTAGTTAACCTATCGAGCATTATCCCTGATGTTTGTTTCCTCTTGCACCTAGGTGCTAGTCCAACAACAAACATAGGAAGTGTTAGTGTACATCAAACTGTGAGACTACATATAAAGAAGCATGCAACTGTAACTTGACTCCAGCAACTACCTTCTTGCTATTGAAGCTCACAAGGTTCATTTGATATTGCCAACTCGTCTTGTGTCAAGAGTGCTTGGGAAGTAGTGTCAGGTGGCAAGGGAGCTTGGGAACGTGCTGCTAGCTTAGTTGACGCACGAGTACGTCGTGCAGCTGGTAGTACTGTGGTAGGTGTTGCAAGAACTAGGGATGTCTCTGCTTGTTTGGTGGCAGCTATTTGTTTCTGTTTGTCCTTTTTTGCAACTCGTGTAGCATGGGATGCCGTGTTTGTAGAATTTTCTGCTGGACTTTGACCTTCTATTGCACCATCAGTACCAGCAGAATCTGCAGGATTCATCCGCTTCTCATTCCCTGCCATTCTGTGTTTCTTCCTCTTTCTCTGTGCCGTGTTAAGTCAAGCCGACAAGAAAAACGAATAAAAATTTAGTTCTTCAGAACAAATTGATGCGTGATGTAGACGAACTGAACTTTGATGTTAGACAACCACATAATAGGAGGATGTAATATGTATGAAAAACAGGACAGAAGAGATAACTAGAACTATGATGTGTAAACTAAGAAGAAGACATTTCACCAAATTAGAAGCAATGCAATGGAAGGTAGACACCATATGAAAGATGCTACAAATATCGCTCTGCCAAGTTAACAGTGTCTCATCATAAATGGCGTTTAAACAAATGTGAAGCAGTACAAGAAATAAATCATATGCAAGATGCAAACAACATCACACTACCATGTTAGAGGTCTCGCGTATTCACAGCATTGCATATTCACAGCTTATGATGTGTAAACTAAGGAGAAGGCATTTCAACAAATTAGAAGCAATGAAAGCTAGACATCATATGAAAGATGCAACGAATATCACTCTACCAAGTTAAAACTGTCTCGTCATAAGTGCAATTTCAACAAATTAGTAGTACAAGCTAGAAAAGAATGTGAGATGTAACCTATATCACACTCTGAAGTCAAACGTATCTTATGATAAGTGATTGTTGCAGGTTACACATCAATATTAATATGATGTAAAAACATGGTGTGATAGACAGATATTGTATGTTCTAGAAACAGGAACACGTGTCTTACTCAAGTATAATGTGTAAAGTAAGCAGATGGAATTCAACAAAATTAGAAGCAATACAAGCTAGACATCACACATAGCATGCAACCACATATAACAGTGCCAAGTTAGAGGGAGCACCGGTGATGCTGCACTAGGGGAGACGTGCTCATCATAAACACAGCTTTGTTGAGTGTCTATGCATGTGTTGTCTTGGAAATCATCTTGGGGGTGTGGAGGAGTAGAAACTGTAGAGGCCCTCCGTTCGGAAGGAGCACCTTTATCCGCTGCCTTGCTAACTTCCTTCCGCTTTATTGATTTTGAATTGTCAAGTAAAACCGACAAGAAAAAGCAATAAAATTGTCTCTTCAGAACTCATTCATGCATGATACTGACAATCACTACTTTGATGTAAGGCAAACACATGATACCAGGATGGAATATGTACGAAAAACAGGACGGCATGGCATGTTCACAACTGTTTGTGTAAACTAAGCAGAAACCATTCCAGCAAATAAGAAGCAATGCAAGCTAGACACCACATGAAAGATGCAACCAATATGACTCTGCCAAGTTAAAAGCGTCCCATCATAAATGGAATTTCAACAAATTAGAAGCAGCGCATGCTATAAATCATATGAAAGATGCAACTAATATCGCATTGCATATACTAAAGGTGTCTCGTCATGTTGATTGATGCGGGATACAAAAAAACAATAGTTTTATGTAAGGACATGCTTAATAGACAGATGTACTATGTACTAAATACAGGAAGGCATGTCACATTAACATGTATAATGTATAAGCTAAGCAGACTAGCACATGCAGTTTAACTAGATTGGAAGAATTACAATCTAGACACCATATGCAACATGCAACCACATATCACGCTGCCAAGTTAGCACCTGCGATGCTAGTGTAGGGGAAATGCTGTAATCAACTACAAAGCTACGTTCACTATCTTCATATAGCATTTCTGTTTCTTGAGAATCATGTCGGGAGGCTGACGCTGCATTCTTTAAATGAGGAGTAGTCCCCTTGCCTGCCTGCCTTGTCATAAGTGATTGATGAGGGATACACAAGAACATTAGTTTGATGTAAGAACATGGTTAATACACAGATGTACTAGTATGTACCAAAAACAGAAAGACATGTCATATTCAAAGGTATAATGTGTAAGCTAAGCAGATGCAATTTAACCAAATTGGAAGCAATACAAGCTAGACATCCGGCTGGAGTGGTGAGGATGATCATCTAGGACCTGAGAGCCTGGTGGGAGGCGGGCTGCTTCGCCACCATCGCAGCTTTTTAGTTGGCTTCCAGGTGATGCCTATCTTTGCTGGGCTTGTCACTGGCTCGGCCAGTGCCCTGACTAGCTATTTGTCTTCTGGTGCTCACGGGATGGTGGTTCATGTAAAAAAATATCTTTCCTTATCTTATCGACTTCGGCCTTTCGAATACAAGCTAGACATATGGAACATGCAACCACATATGACACCGCGAAGTTAAAGCAAGCACCTGGGATGGTGGTTCATTGCGAGCGAGGTCATCAACTCCAGAGCTACGTTCCCCGTCTCCATCTGCTGACATTGCACCCATTAAAGCGTTGAAACGTGTCTTGCCTAGCCGCACAACAAGCTGGAGCGACTTATCTCTTCTCTTTTTGGCTTCTCTCATGGCAGTAGAGTCTGAAATACCCTTGCATAAAAACACAACAGTGAGAGTAAGGGTGAAGTGTGTGCAGAACTAGTGCACTGTAAAAGAAGCAGATAGCAGGTGGCTGAAAAATAAATGACACGAGACATATGATAGCTCTACAACATTGCATGGCAAACAAAATTAGATTCTACTCCATATGATTTTGTAATATATGAGCACAGGAAATGCAGGTACTCCTCCAGCACACCACCACATGTGGTCATATCTAAGATAACAGTCGACTGAAAATAAATAGGTCAGTCGATTTTTTAATGAACCGTCCGATCTATAAGGAACGGGCAGATGACCTTCATCTACCTCCCACCAGTCACTGTTGACGATCTTTCTCGAACCGCCAGCGACCACCGGCCCAGACCCCTGCCTCCGCCGCCCTGTCCTCCCATCGACCTCACACCACCGTCGTGCTTGGCAGCGCCCCCAGGCCATCCCTTTAATCCCGGCCGACCTCCAGATCGGGCGCCAGTAGCTCTAGGCCGCACACGCCCCTATGATAAACACCAAGGCGCTGCTTCCCCGGTGTAATAGGCGTACTAGCGCCTGTTACGCCGGGGAATGCTTCCGTTAATTGGGAATCAAGTGGCCAGAAATTGAAATTCAGGGGGGCGACGGACCTCTAGCTAAGGTGAAATAGTATATGAGGATAAACCTTGTGCATCGCGAGTTACTAGGAACATCTAGTATCAAGAAGAAGCGGTCAACTAGTGTCTTCTGTGGGATGAATACCGTGCAAGCAGAGACATAAGATTTGCATGAATAAGGGAAGAGGAGTACCTTTTTCGGTTGCCGGTGTGGTCACCCCCACATGTCGCGCCGATCTTCTTGTTTTTACCAGGGAAACCAATGTTCTGGAGGGTGCATGCTTGGATGAACCCATGGCCAAATTGTTGACTGTGTTGCCGTGGCCGTATGTCGGCGGAGGGGAAGCAGATCCGAGGCGGCGAAGGACTGCGTAGCAGGAACAGCTCCGGTGCGGTGGAGGGTGGCAAAGTTGGAGCGGCAGCGGTGAGGCGCAGGACGGCGTGGTTGAACTGCCTCGGGTACGGACGGCTCGGCCTCGGCTTCAACTACTAGCCGTGGAGGGCGTTGCGGTTGAGGTTGCAGTGGACGACGACGTCGGGGTATCGGCTCCGGCGTGATGGAGGAGGGCGGCGGTTGGTGGGTGGGATGGGGTGGCGGACGGAGGACGCCGGGGTTTCGCGGCTGGTGTAGAGGTAGTTTTGGTGCCCACGAAGTACGAATGGGGAATCGGACGGGTGGGGGGAACAATGTTTCGGTCTGGGAGGCGCTTGTTTTTGGCTTTTTTGAACAGAAGATGGGACGCGCTTGTTTGAAATTTGGGGAAAGTACAAACTTTGCCCCCCTCTTAAATTTGGGACCTACTGCGGGTCGGGGGTAGGATGGTAATTCCAGGTGTCCCAAATAGTGGGCGGGAGCGACTTCGGCCGCGCGCATGTGTGCTTAGGCGCCATTGTGTATGAATGTTTTTCGGATGCGGTTGCGTGGCGTCTAGATGAAGCTACAAACCTACCCCGGTTTAGACCTTTGGACATCGGGCCGGTAGGTTTCACGGGTCGGAGTTATTAGAAAAGTAATTTCCTTGTACTACCAAACATTGGTCTCACGCGGTTTCGGGCGAGTAGAGGCTCTTTGGCGCTTCGTTTGAAATTTTGAAACACAAGCATTCACGTTTAGAGTACTCTTGAACTATGAGGATTGACCTAAATATACAACATTATATTTGACCTTGTATGTTTGAAAACCTCATTAAATTATCCGCTTCTTTTTGAAATTTTGACACTTGAAAATCCTATAACTACGATTATTTTGGAATGGAGGAGCTAAATTTGAATCTGTTTTGTACACAACTACATATGCTATTATGTACAAAATCAGAGCAAAGATTGGTGCCCCCATAATTTAGGTATGGTTTACAAATGCCATGATATCAAATTCAAATAATTGAATGGACTTATGCTAGTTCATAGGTAGTAGCTATTTATAATGTCCATTGTGTAACTTTCGTATGTATAATGTGCTTTACACACACAACATGAACTATACTCACGTTTATATTCGATTGCTAAAGCAATGCATTGTCTGGAGTTCAAAATACCAACTATGTGGGTCAATTGTGTAAAATAATAACATAGACATGCTCAAATTCGATAGAATCTAGATGTCTGATGGATCAATGACCGCTCCTTACGCGAATTGCAAATATCATGATCCCATCCTAATATTTGGATACAATTTATATCTTTAATCAATGTGTAGAGCAGTCTTTTATGTGTAGTTTCACTCTCCATCGCTGGTCTCTCACACATGCTCACACACTCTCTCCCGAGGTGTCTTTCTCGCACACATGCTCTAGATATAACCCTCCCTCTCTCTCGTAACCATTTATAACTGTTTTCACTAACCTTTATCACAAGCACTCTTCCTCTCGCAAACATACACACGCACAATCCTCATCGACCCTTTCTATATACATGGACCTGCCTACGTGTCTCATGTACGCACATTATCTTTACGCCTGTCTCTCACGCACTGTCTCACACCTCTCTTCCTAATCGACGAGTATGATTCTAGCAGAGCATTCTGTAGATGCCCCTTAAAGTTAGGTTGGATGAATAGTAATATCAGAGATAAAGGGGTTACCTTAGTCCGAGAACCTAGGGTTACAATGAAGGAAATATGCCCTAGAGACAATAATAGAGTTATTATTTATTTCCTTATATCATGATAAATGTTTATTATTCATGATAGAATTGTATTAACCGGAAACATAATACATGTGTGAATACATAGATAAACAAAGTGTCACTAGTATGCCTCTACTTGACTAGCTCGTTAATCAAAGATGGTTATGTTTCCTAACCATAGACAAAGAGTTGTTATTTGATTAACAAGGTCACATCATTAGTTGAATGATCTGATTGACATGACCCATTCCATTAGCTTAGCATCCGATTGTTTAGTATGTTGCTATTGCTTTCTTCATGACTTATACATGTTCCTATGACTATGAGATTATGCAACTCCCGTTTACCGGAGGAACACTTTGGGTGCTACCAAACCTCACAACGTAACTGGGTGATTATAAAGGAGCATTACAGGTGTCTCCAAAGGTACATGTTGGGTTGGCGTATTTCGAGATTAGGATTTGTCACTCCGATTGTCGGAGAGGTATCTCTGGGCCCTCTCGGTAATGCACATCACTTAAGCCTTGCAAGCATTGCAACTAAATGAGTTAGTTGCGGGATGATGTATTACAGAACGAGTAAAGAGACTTGCCGGTAACGAGATTGAACTAGGTATTGGATACCGACGATCGAATCTCGGGCAAGTAACATACCGATGACAAAGGGAACAACGTATGTTGTTATGCGGTCTGACCGATAAAGATCTTCGTAGAATATGTAGGAGCCAATATGGGCATCCAGGTCATGTGTCTCGGTCATGTCTACATTGTTCTCGAACCCGTAGGGTCCGCACGCTTAAGGTTACGATGACAGTTATATTATGAGTTTATGCATTTTGATGTACCGAAGGTTGTTTGGAGTCCCGGATGTGATCACGGACATGACGAGGAGTCTCGAAATGGTCGAGACATAAAGATTGATATATTGGAAGCCTATGTTTGGATATCGGAAGTGTTCCGGGTGAAATCAGGATTTTACCGGAGTACCGGGAGGTTACCGGAACCCCCCGGGAGCTAAATGGGCCATGATGGGCCTTAGTGGAAAAGAGAAGAGGCAGCCCTACATGGGCTGCGCGCCTCCCCCTTCCCCTAGTCCTATTAGGACTAGGAGAGGTGGCCGGCCCCCTCCTTCTCTTTTCCCCCTCCGCGAATCCTATTCCAACTAGGATTGAGGGGGAGGGGGGAATCCTACTCCCAGAGGGAGTAGGACTCTCCTGGCGCGCCAAGCTTGGCCGGCCAGCCTCCCCCCTCTAGTCCTTTATATACTGAGGCAGAGGCACCCTAGAACACACAAGTTGATCCACGTGATCTATTCCTTAGCCGTGTGCGGTGCCCCCAGCCACCATATTCCTCGATAATACTGTAGCGGAGTTTAGGCGAAGCCCTGCTGCTGTAATACATCAAGATCGTCACCACGCCGTCGTGCTGACGAAACTCTTCCCTGACACTTTGCTGGATCGGAGTCCGGGGATCGTCATCGAGCTGAACGTGTGCTCGAACTTGGAGGTGCCGTAGTTTCGGTGCTTGATCGGTCGGATCGGGAAGACGTACGACTACTTCCTCTACGTTGCGTCAACGCTTCCGCAGTCGGTCTGCTTGGGTACGTAGACAACACTCTCCCCTCTCGTTGCTATGCATCACATGATCTTGCGTGTGCGTAGGAAATTTTTTGAAATTACTACGAAACCCAACAGTGGCATACGAGCCTAGGTTATTTATGTTGATGTTATATGCACGAGTAGAACACAAGTGAGTTGTGGGCGATATAAGTCATACTGCCTACCAGCATGTCATACTTTGGTTCGGCAGCATTGTTGGATGAGACGACCCGGACCAACATTACGCGCACGCTTACGCGAGACCGGTTCCCCCGACGTGCTTTGCACATAGGTTGCTTGCGGGCGACTGTCTCTCCAACTTTAGTTGAACCAAGTGTGGCTACGCCCGGTCCTTGTGAAGGTTAAAACGGAGTCTATTTGACAAACTATCGTTGTGGTTTTGATGCGTAGGTGAGATTGGTTCTTGCTTAAGCCCGTAGCAGCCACGTAAAACTTGCAACAACAAAGTAGAGGACGTCTAACTTGTTTTTGCAGGGCATGTTGTGATGTGATATGGTCAAGACATGATGCTGAATTTTATTGTATGAGATGATCATGTTTTGTAACCGAGTTATCGGCAACTGGCAGGAGCCTTATGGTTGTCGCTTTATTGAATGCAATGAAATCGCGATGTAATGCTTTACTTTATCACTAAGCGGTAGCGATAGTTGTAGAAGCACAAACTTGGCGAGACGACAACGATGCTACGATGGAGATCAAGGTGTCACGCCGGTGACGATGGTGATCACAACTGTGCTTCGGAGATGGAGATCACAAGCACAAGATGGTGATGGCCATATCATATCACTTATATTGATTGCATGTGATGTTTATCCTTTTATGCATCTTATCTTGCTTTGATTGACGGTAGCATTATAAGATGATCTCTCACTAAATTATCAAGAAGTGTTCTCCCTGAGTATGCACCATTGCGAAAGTTCTTCGTGCTGAGACACCACGTGATGATCGGGTGTGATAGGTTCTACGTTCAAATACAACGGGTGCAAAACAGTTGCACACGCGGAATACTCAGGTTATACTTGACGAGCCAAGCATATACAGATATGGCCTCGGAACACGGAGACCGAAAGGTCGAGCGTGAATCATATAGTAGATATGATCAACATAACGATGTTCACCATTGAAAACTACTCCATCTCACGTGATGATCGGTTATGGTTTAGTTGATTTGGATCACGTAATCACTTAGAGGATTAGAGGGATGTCTATCTAAGTGGGAGTTCTTAAGTAATATGATTAACTGAACTTAAATTTATCATGAACTTAGTACCTGATAGTATCTTGCTTGTTTATGTTGATTGTAGATAGATGGCTCGTACTATTGTTCCGTTGAATTTTAATGCGTTCCTTGAGAAAGCAAAGTTGAAAGATGATGGTAGCAATTACACGGACTGGGTCCGTAACTTGAGGATTATCCTCATTGCTGCACAGAAGAATTACGTCCTGGAAGCACCGCTGGGTGCCAGGCCTGCTGCAGGAGCAATGCCGGATGTTATGAACGTCTGGCAGAGCAAAGCTGATGACTACTCGATAGTTCAGTGTGCCATGCTTTACGGCTTAGAATCGAGACTTCAACGACGTTTTGGACGTCATGGAGCATATGAGATGTTCCAGGAGTTGAAGTTAATATTTCAAGCAAATGCCTGGATTGAGAGATATGAAGTCTCCAATAAGTTCTATAGCTGCAAGATGGAGGAGAACAGTTCTGTCAGTGAGCATATACTCAAAATGTCTGGGTATAATAATCACTTGATTCAATTGGGAGTTAATCTTCCAGATGATTGCGTCATTGACAGAATTCTTCAATCACTGCCACCAAGCTACAAGAGCTTCGTGATGAACTATAATATGCAAGGGATGAACAAGACTATTCTCGAGCTCTTCGCAATGCTGAAAGCTGCGGAGGTAGAAATCAAGAAGGAGCATCAAGTGTTGATGGTCAACAAGACCACTAGTTTCAAGAAAAAGGGCAAAGGGAAGAAAAAGGGGAACTTCAAAAAGAACGGCAAGCAAGTTGCTACTCAAGAGAAGAAACCCAAACCTGGACCTAAGCCTGAAACTGAGTGCTTCTACTGCAAGCAGACTGGTCACTGGAAGCGGAACTGCCCCAAGTATTTGGCGGATAAGAAGGATGGCAAGGTGAACAAAGGTATATATGATATACATGTTATTGATGTGTACCTTACTAATGCTCACAGTAGCACCTGGGTATTTGATATTGGTTCTGTTGCTAATATTTGCAACTCGAAACAGGGGCTATGGATTAAGCGAAGATTGGCTAAGGACGAGGTGACGATGCGCGTGGGAAACAGTTCCAAAGTCGATATGATCGCGGTCGGCACGCTACCTCTACATCTACCTTCGGGATTAATATTAGACCTAAATAATTGTTATTTGGTGCCAGCGTTGAGCATGAACATTATATCTGGATCTTGTTTAATGCGAGACGGTTATTCATTTAAATCAGAGAATAATGGTTGTTCTATTTATATGAGTAATATCTTTTATGGTCATGCACCCTTGAAGAGTGGTCTATTCTTATTGAATCTCGATATTAGTAATACACATATTCATAATGTTGAAGCCAAAAGATGCAAAGTTGATAATGATAGTGCAACTTATTTGTGGCACTGCCGTTTAGGTCATATCGGTGTAAAGCGCATGAAGAAACTCCATACTGATGGACTTTTGGAACCACTTGATTATGAATCACTTGGTACTTGCGAACCGTGCCTCATGGGCAAGATGACAAAAACACCGTTCTCCGGTACTATGGAGAGAGCAACAAATTTGTTGGAAATCATACATACAGATGTATGTGGTCTGATGAATATTGAGGCTCGTGGCGGATATCGTTATTTTCTCACCTTCACAGATGATTTAAGCAGATATGGGTATATCTACTTAATGAAACATAAGTCTGAAACATTTGAAAAGTTCAAAGAATTTCAGAGTGAAGTTGAAAATCATCGTAACAAGAAAATAAAGTTTCTACGATCTGATCGTGGAGGAGAATATTTGAGTTACGAGTTTGGTGTACATTTGAAAAATTGTGGAATAGTTTCGCAACTCACGCCACCCGGAACACCTCAGCGTAATGGTGTGTCCGAACGTCGTAATCGTACTTTACTGGATATGGTGCGATCTATGATGTCTCTTACTGATTTACCGCTATCGTTTTGGGGATACGCTCTAGAGACGGCCGCATTCACATTAAATAGGGCACCATCAAAATCCGTTGAGACGACACCTTATGAACTGTGGTTTGGCAAGAAACCAAAGTTGTCGTTTCTAAAAGTTTGGGGCTGCGATGCTTATGTGAAAAATCTTCAACCTGATAAGCTCGAACCCAAATCGGAGAAATGTGTCTTCATAGGATATCCAAAGGAAACTATTGGATACACCTTCTATCACAGATCCGAAGGCAAGACTTTTGTTGCTAAATTCGGAAACTTTCTAGAGAAGGAGTTTCTCTCGAAAGAAGTGAGTGGGAGGAAAGTAGAACTTGACGAGGTAACTGTACCTGCTCCCTTATTGGAAAGTAGTACATCACAGAAAACTGTTCCTGTGACACCTACACCAGTTAGTGAGGAAGTTAATGATAATGATCATGAAACTTCAGAACAAGATACTACTGAACCTCGTAGATCAACCAGAGTAAGATCCACGCCAGAGTGGTACGGTAATCCCGTTCTGGAAGTCATGATGCTTGATCATGATGAACCTACGAACTATGAAGAAGCAATGGTGAGCCCAGATTCCGCAAAGTGGCTTGAAGCCATGAAATCTGAGATGGGATCCATGTATGAGAACAAAGTATGGACTTTGGTTGACTTTCCCGTAGATCGGCAAGCAATTGAGAATAAATGGATATTCAAGAAGAAGACTGACGCTGACGGTAATATTACTGTCTACAAAGCTCGACTTGTCGCAAAAGGTTTTTGGCAAGTTCAAGGGATTGACTACGATGAGACCTTCTCACCCGTAGCGATGCTTAAGTCTGTCCGAATCATGTTAGCAATTGCCGCATTTTATGATTATGAAATTTGGCAGATGGATGTCAAAACTGCATTCCTGAATGGATTTCTGGAAGAAGAGTTGTATATGATGCAACCAGAAGGTTTTGTCGATCCAAAGGGAGCTAACAAAGTGTGCAAGCTCCAGCGATCCATTTATGGACTGGTGCAAGCCTCTCAGAGTTGGAATAAACGTTTTGATAGTGTGATCAAAGCATTTGGTTTTATACAGACTTTTTGGAGAAGCCTGTATTTACAAGAAAGTGAGTGGGAGCTCTGTAGCATTTCTGATATTATATGTATTATTAATTGGAAATGATATAGAATTTCTGGATAGCATAAAGGGATACTTGAATAAGAGTTTTTCAGTGAAAGACCTTGGTGAAGCTGCTTACATATTAGGCATTAAGATCTATAGAGATAGATCAAGACGCTTAATTGGACTTTCACAAACAACATACCTTGACAAAATTTTGAAGAAGTTCAAAATGGATCAAGCAAAGAAAGGATTCTTGCCTGTGTTACAAGGTGTGAAATTGAGTAAGACTCAATGCCCGACCACTGCAGAAGATAGAGAGAATATGAAAGATGTTCCCTATGCATCAGCGATAGGATCCATCATGTATGCAATGCTGTGTACCAGACCTGATGTGTGCCTTGCTATAAGTCTAGCAGGGAGGTACCAAAGTAATCCAGGAGTGGATCACTGGACAACGGTCAAGAACATCCTGAAATACCTGAAAAGGACTAAGGATATGCTTCTCGTATATGGAGGTGACAAAGAGCTTGTCGTAAAGGGTTACGTTGATGCAAGCTTTGACACTGATCCGGACGATTCTAAATCGCAAACCGGATACGTGTTTACATTAAACGGTGGAGCTGTCAGTTGGTGCAGTTCTAAACAAAGCGTCGTAGTGGGATCTACATGTGAAGCGGAGTACATAGCTGCTTCGGAAGCAGCAAATGAAGGAGTCTAGATGAAGGAGTTCATATCCGATCTAGGTGTCATACCTAGTGCATCGGGTCCAATGAAAATCTTTTGTGACAATACTGGTGCAATTGCCTTGGCAAAGGAATCCAGATTTCACAAGAGAACCAAGCACATCAAGAGACGCTTCAATTCCATCCGGGGTCTAGTCCAGGTGGGAGACATAGAGATTTGCAAGATACATACGGATCTGAATGTTGCAGACCCGTTGACTAAGCCTCTTCCACAAGCAAAACATGATCAACACCAAGGCTCCATGGGTGTTAGAATCATTACTGTGTAATCTAGATTATTGACTCTAGTGCAAGTGGGAGACTGAAGGAAATATGCCCTAGAGGCAATAATAGAGTTATTATTTATTTCCTTATATCATGATAAATGTTTATTATTCATGCTAGAATTGTATTAACTGGAAACATAATACATGTGTGAATACATAGACAAACAAAGTGTCACTAGTATGCCTCTACTTGACTAGCTCGTTAATCAAAGATGGTTATGTTTCCTAACCATAGACAAAGAGTTGTTATTTGATTAACGAGGTCACATCATTAGTTGAATGATCTGATTGACATGACCCATTCCATTAGCTTAGCATCCCATCCTTTAGTATGTTGCTATTGCTTTCTTCATGACTTATACATGTTCCTATGACTATGAGATTATGCAACTCCCGTTTACCGGAGGAACACTTTGGGTGCTACCAAACGTCACAACATAACTGGGTGATTATAAAGGAGCATTACAGGTGTCTCCAAAGGTACATGTTGGGTTGGCGTATTTCGAGATTAGGATTTGTCACTCCGATTGTCGGAGAGGTATCTCTAGGCCCTCTCGGTAATGCACATCACTTAAGCCTTGCAAGCATTGCAACTAAATGAGTTAGTTGCAGGATGATGTATTACAGAACGAGTAAAGAGACTTGCCGGTAACGATATTGAACTAGGTATTGGATACCGACGATCGAATCTCGGGCAAGTAACATACCGATGACAAAGGGAACAACGTATGTTGTTATGCGGTCTGACCGATAAAGATCTTCGTAGAATATGTAGGAGCCAATATGGGCATCCAGGTCCCGCTATTGGTTATTGACCGGAGACGTGTCTCGGTCATGTCTACATTGTTCTCGAACCCGTAGGGTCCGCACGCTTAAGGTTACGATGACAGTTATATTATGAGTTTATGCATTTTGATGTACCGAAGGTTGTTCGGAGTCCTGGATGTGATCACGGACATGACGAGGAGTCTCGAAATGGTCGAGACATAAATATTGATATATTGAAAGCCTATGTTTGGATATCGGAAGTGTTCCGGGTGAAATCGGGATTTTACCGGAGTACCGGGAGGTTACCGGAACCCCTCGGGAGCTAAATGGGCCATGATGGGCCTTAGTGGAAAAGAGAAGAGGCAGCCCTACATGGGCTGCGTGCCTCCCCCTTCCCCTAGTCCTATTAGGACTAGGAGAGGTGGCCGGCCCCCTCCTTCTCTTTTCCCCCTCCGTGAATC
>NC_041384.1:512229030-512229905 GCF_002162155.2 Triticum dicoccoides | reverse complement strand
ATCCTACTCCCAGAGGGAGTAGGACTCTCCTGGCGCCCCAAGCTTGGCCGACCAGCCTCCCCCCTCTAGTCCTTTATATACTGAGGCAGAGGCACCCTAGAACACACAAGTTGATCCACGTGATCTATTCCTTAGCCGTGTGCGGTGCCCCCAACCACCATATTCCTCGATAATACTGTAGCGGAGTTTAGGCGAAGCCCTGCTGCTGTAATACATCAAGATCGTCACCACGCCGTCGTGCTGACGGAACTCTTCCCCGACACTTTGCTGGATTGGAGTCCGGGGATCGTCATCGAGCTGAACGTGTGCTCGAACTCGGAGGTGCCGTAGTTTCGGTGCTTGATCGGTCGGATCGGGAAGACGTACGACTACTTCCTCTACGTTGCGTCAACGCTTCCGCAGTCGGTCTGCGTGGGTACGTAGACAACACTCTCCCCTCTCGTTGCTATGCATCACATGATCTTGCGTGTGCATAGGAATTTTTTTGAAATTACTACGAAACCCAACATACAAATCCTAGCCGGCTTTGTCAGTGGACACATAGTCCTTCACAATTCTTCTATCTTTGTCTTGTACGACTAGTCATCCATGGGTCTTCCTAAATACGTCACGGGCCAACCAATGTGGCGCAGGACGGAACAGAACGAAGGGCCTCACCTCGACCCACCGGACCTCACGCGGTGACACACCCTCTGCCCCCACGTCTCATTATCTTCTCACACCCACAAATACCAACACAAACACCACACACATAGAAAATTTCTCCTGGTGCCTCTATTCCCTCCCCCCTTGCATATGCACACTCAACGGAATGGAATCTCTTGTCGTGACGTCATATTTGTCTCTCTCTCTCTCTAGACCACACTCATTTCTCA
>NC_041384.1:512193365-512228799 GCF_002162155.2 Triticum dicoccoides | reverse complement strand
CTCTCGAATACGTAATACACACACATACCTCTCTAGGCCCCGCCAAATGCATCAACTACACATTCACACATGTTACATCACGTACCCCATTGATCTAAAAATCCCTCTCTTCATGTTTATTTCGCATACAACATTCCTTTTGAATAAAGTGTGGCCAAAAAATATTTTAGAGTTTCTACATATATACAACATTACAAAGTTATATGGAGGAGTACGAACGCTAATTTGCATTGCATGGTGCCCACAATGATATTTATTCCGCACTGTGAATTTGTATATTTTTATACTATATACAAAGTTAGTCATGATAAAGAGAAACGAAGAGCATCTCTCTCTGCATCGCATACCCCCTGTATGCCCTTTCACGTATGCATACAAAACTATCTCCAGGTCCTCTAAAAGTAAGCCCCCATAAAATCCAGGCATGTTTTATCTTTCTCTCACGATATATGCAATGACAATCATTGTATTTGAAGCGAAAGCACGATACGTACATTGGACTTCAGAATCCACTCATTACGGTCACCATTTATGTTTAGTGGTTATTATGCAGTCACGGGCTCACCGTACAACTCTGTATTTGCTCATGACATGACTAGTTGACCAGTTAAACGCTCCACATGGCACCTCTAGTGTTGCCTCACATTACCTCACTACCATCGTGCTCACCCGTCGACTTGTATCTACTCTACATCTACACTCTTATAAAATACATAAAATACACTCGTATAAAAAACAGAGTTGGTGATGATGGTGTGCCTGCCATCTTGCAATATAGGCCGTCCGATTTATATCTGACGGATAGGAAAGAAACTATGCAATTTTGCAAAAAGGTACCCACACACCTCTCCACATTTGCAAATAAGGCCTTCCCTTGTTCATCCTTTTCTCTCACAAGATAAACAAGTCATACAAATGCATCTTGATGTTACGTGCAATGCACGGGCATCTTGCTAGTAAGAATGAAAACAAACGACAAAAAATATATTCGGACGGTGGTTCGAAGTCATGACCGCGGGCACAACGGACAAGGTGGCCTTGTATTGCTATGCTGAGCCGTCTGTTTTAACACACAGGAGCTGGTGTGGTGATTATACACACACGCATGCATGCACATGAACTGCATCCACGCAACACTCACACAAACACATGCACCCACGCACGCACGCAACACTCACACGTACACACGCAGCCACGCAAGCACGCAACACTCACACGCACACACGCAACACTCACACGCACACACGCACGCATGCATGCACACACCAGTACACCACACGACCAACACACACTCTCACGCTCAAGTGCTCAACCTACACATGCATGCGCACACATCAGGCCCTGACAGACACATACACAACCAGGTGATTCCTGCGCACGGGTTGGAGCCTTGTCACGCCTGCGTAAATTTGTGTTTATCTGACCTTTTGCCTATGCGAACTGACAGGTGGGACCCACAACGAACATGGTCAATTTAACTAGTCAACATGGTGCCACGCAGACTATTTGGCCGGTCAACAGAGTGCAATCCGATGCTGAGCTGTGAGCAATTGACCGTATAATCACCGCAAAACGTATATAGTGACCGTAATCAGCTTATTCTGAAGTTCGGTGACCGTATTACGCTTTTCTCTCTGTAGGCCCTCCAACACTACATCTCTACACGTTCTCACATGTTACATCTAACAACTATGCAATACAACACTACTACTACACTCTAACACAATAAATCATATGTGTTTTTAGTTTTACTAGATATCATATTGTTACTTATAATTATTCAGTTTGCATACATTAAAATTGCCTTTGAAATGTATGGCCAGTATCATCTACCGCACGGGAAAAATCCCGCCTTTCCTGTTTAATCGGGTTTGTATCGATGGATCGTGCGAAACAACAAAACTATACTAGTACTATACAGTACAAGTGACAGTTCACTGGGCCGTCGTGTCGTCTACTCCTCCGTCGTAAGAGTGGAGCGCTCGCTTTCATAAATCTTCTAGTCCCTTTCGCCGACATGTGGGACATCAAGCTACCGGGTCCACGTGCCATACCAGAATACAGTGCAGAGCAGCCGGGGTGAAGCACCCCAGTCATGGCGCCGGTGTAGTAATGAGCAATGAGGCGTCAAATTACAAAGCTGCACCTTTCCCGCAGTTAAGTTAGAGGGACGAAGCAACCATCATTTCACTCGTTGCTGAATCCGCTTCTCCCTCATCTTCTTCAACTTAACCACGTGTTGCTTCTGCCGTTGTTCTGCCTCATGTGGGATGTGGATCGGCTTGGTAAAGCACTGACACGTGGGACCGCATGTTAGCAAACCGCTAGGACAACGTCCTCCGAAAATAAGAAGCCTAATCCTAGACTTACAAAGGGCTACGTAGCTGCTACGTATACTTTCCATCTAATCTATATATGCCCCCTGATTTTCAGGTGGGGTGGGCCTAATCCTCTCCTTTAATCCAATCAAATAGTCCCACATCACATCAGTTTGTAACTTTACGTAAACCATTACGTGGATGTAGCATTGATCAAATAAGAAACCTCCCCCGCCATCCACGCGGCAAAATCACCTCATTTTTACTAATCTCGATTCTATAATTTTTTAGATCAATATAATTGAGATTTGTATAGATAGCACACAGGAGCAAAACCAAGTGGTACTGTTAAGGGCATCCACAATGTGTAGCCAAATGTGAAAATAGCTTTTGGCATCGTGGGAACCATTGTGGATAGTGTTACCAAAGCAAAAAAGATGGAACCGAAGCTCCGTGATTGATTGATTGAAGGAATAGAAAAATGCAACGTCTCTCCTCTTTCTCCCATGCTTGGACGCATGTAGTACTACAGTATAGAGCACAGAGTCTACTCCCCTGCCCCTTCTATCACAAATCACAAAGCAGTGAGGCGTCAAATCACAAAAGCACGGACGAAGCAACCATCATTTCACTCTTCGCTGACTCTGCTTCTCCATCGTCTTCTTCGAGAAGCCATCTCACCGCATTAGTTACTCCTAGTAGTACTAGTAAAGGACTTCCTGGATGCAAATGGTGTTCTCCGTCGAACGCACTTCGCCAAACCACCACACAAAAAAAATCGTCAACGTCGCCGCAATGGGGAAGGAAGTCAAATATAGTTACTACCTCCATTTTTTTGTACACAAGGCCAGTATTATCAAAATTACAATTTGGAAAGGGCCACTAACACTAATCGAGGCAAAATTGATGGGGTTAGCAACCAAGGACATTAATATCCCCTGCATGCATGCGGAAGTGAGAAGGTTGGTTTGCATGGCACTGCATTAATCAAGCGATGAGGAGTGAGATGGTTAGCTCTTTGGTCTTTGGAGAAGAAAATACGCATTAATTGACACGTGAAATGAGGATTTGTATCGATTAAATCCCGCGAAGGAAAACCCAGCCTTTCTTTTTTAACACTAGTACTCCTAGTACGTACTAAAAAGAAACGGAGGGAGTACGTACTTATCCTGTTTGGGTCTAGGCCTTGCATTGCCAAACTTCGCCACACATTTTTGCCAAGCTTGCCTAAAGTTTTCAAAATGAGAAGGAGGTACACTTGCGCACGGCTATCGCGGTCGCACCGCACCCTCACACGGTCGCTCCTGCACGCCGCGGTCGCACCGCACCCTCACACAGTCGCTCCTGCACGCTGCAAACCCAACCAAGGGAACAGACCCTCACTGACACGTGCTGTCGCATGTGAACACAACAAACTCAGCCATCCTATCGCTGACACATAATTTTCGTTCATAGAGTATGTTTATCCAACCGCATGTTGGGGAGTATCCGTACGGCCCGTGCTGTGGTCTGTTGGGGAAGAAGAAGAGGTGAGGAAGAAGAAAAGAAGGGTTAGGAGACGTAGGATATTCATCCAACCGCCTGAAATGGTAGACTGACCCAAGTCAGGCGACTTGCATAACAAATATATGTTTTTACACAGCAAAAGATCCATGAAAACAACAACATAAAGAAAAACTATCACTGCTCGCAGAAAGAGACGGCCTCATCGTCTTTGGCTGCCGGCGCGAACCAGTCGTCGATGCCGACGTGTGTCTCCGCACCGTGGTTGTCCTTGGCCTCCAGCTACTCGTTCAAGCAGAGCGTGCGGGCGCTCTGCACGGACGAGAGCACAGCCCGGTTCAAGTCGAGGACGTATGGTTCCGCCTGCAGGAGGGCCTCAATGGCAGCGGCATCCGCGCGCTCTACGTCGAGTCGAGCCTCCGTCGCCCGATTCAAGTCCAGGACGTCCGGTTCCGCCTGCAGGAGGGCGTCGATGAGAGTGGCATCCGCGCGCTCTGCGTCGAGTCGAGCCTCTGCCGCCCGGTTCAAGTCCAGGACGTCCGGTTCCGCCTGCAGGAGGGCCTTGATGGCAGCGGCATACGCGCGCTCCGCCTCAAGTTGAGCCTCCGCCGCCTGGTTCACATCCACGACATCCGGTTCCGCCTGCAGGAGAGCCTCGATGGCAGCGGCATGCGCGCGCTCCACGTCGAGTTGAGCCTCTGCCTCCCGGTCCTTGAGGGAGTCCTCGATTAGGGGGTGTCCGGATAGCCGGACTATACCTTCGGCCGGACTCCTGGACTATGAAGATACAAGATTGAAGACTTCGTCCCGTGTCCGGAAGGGACTTTCCTTGGCGTGGAGGGCAAGCTTGGCGATACAGATATGTAGATCTCCTACCATTGTAACCGACTTTGTGTAACCCTAACCCTCTCCGGTGTCTATATAAACCGGAGGGTTTTAGTCCGTAGGACAGAATACAAAACAACAATCATACCATAGGCTAGCTTCTAGGGTTTAGCCTCTCTGATCTCGTGGTAGATCTACTCTTGTACTACCCATATCATCAATATTAATCAAGCAGGACGTAGGGTTTTACCTCCATCAAGAGGGCCCGAACCTGGGTAAAACTTCGTGTCCCTTGCCTCCTGTTACCATCCGGCCTAGACGCACAGTTCAGGACCCCCTACCCGAGATCCGCCGGTTTTGACACCGACATTGGTGCTTTCATTGAGAGTTCCTCTGTGTCGTCGCCGTCAGGCTTGATGGCTCTTACGATCATCAATAGCGATGCAGTCCAGGGTGAGACCTTCCTCCCCGGACAGATCTTCGTCTTCGGCGGCTTCGCACTGCGGGCCAATTCACTTGGCCATCTGGAGCAGATCGAAAGCTACGCCCCTGGCCATCAGGTCAGATTCGGTTTAAACTACACGGTTGATGTCCGCGGGGACTTGATCTTCGACGGATTCGAGCCACTGCCGAGCACGCCGCACTGTCACGACGAGCATGATCTAGCTCTGCCGCCGAACGGTGTTCTGGAGGCCGCACCCGCATCGGCTTCGACCCTTAATTCGGAGCCAACTGCGCCGATCGAGGATGGGCAATTGGACGCCGCCTCGGGGGCTGCGATCCCAACGGCGATCGAGCCGAACACCAGCCCCGCACTCCGCGAGACTCGTGACTCCAAGGAGCCGGACTCCTCTCTGGACTCCGAACCCTCCGCGCCCCTGCCGATCGAATCTGATTGGGCGCCGATCATGGAGTTTACTGCCGCGGACATCTTTCAGCACTCGCCTTTCGGCGATATTCTGAAGACACTAAAGTCTCTCTCTTTATCAGGAGAGCCCTGGCCGGATTACGGTCAGCAAGATTGGGATACGGACGATGAAAAAATTCAAAGCCCACCCACCACCCACTTTGTAGCCACTGTCGATGATTTAACCGACATGCTCGACTTCGACTCCGAAGACATCGGCGTATGGACGCCGATGAAGGAGACGATGAAGAATCAGCGCCTATTGGGCCCTGGAAAGCCACCTCGTCATATGACATATACATGGTCGACACCCCAAAAGAAGGAGATGGCGATGGAACAGCGGAGGATGACCCCTCCAAGAAACAGCCTAAGCGCCGGCGTAAGCGGCGCCGCTCAAAATCCCGCCAAAACAAATATGGTGATTCCAGCACGGGAGATAATAATACTCCGGAGAGTGCCGAAGAAAACCCCCTCCAGCAAGATTCAGCACAGGAGGATGGAGAAACCAGCCCTCATGAGAGAGCGGCAGACAGAGAGGTCGAGGACGATAATCATATGCCTCCCTCCGAAGACAAGGCAAGCCTCGACGACGACGAATTCGTCGTGCCATAGGATCCCTAGAGCAAGAGCGTTTTCAACGCAGGCTTATGGCCACGGCAAGAAGCCTCAAGAAAAAACAGCAACAACTTAGAGCTGATCAAGATTTGCTAGTCGACAGATGGACTGAAGTCCTTGCGGCCAAAGAGCATAAACTCGAACGCCCCTCCAAGAGCTACCCAAAGCGCAGGTTGCTACCCCGATTAGAGGAGGAAGCACCTAAACCTACATCACCAGCACTTGATACGGCCGACCGGCCACCTCGTGGCCGCGACAGAGAGGCCTCTCGGCCCTCCACTCAAGCTACGTCGTGATATAGCCCAGTACAGAGGCGCCGCACACCCACTATGCTTCACAGACGAAGTAATGGATCATCAAATCCCCGAGGGGTTCAAACTCGTAAACATCGAATCATATGATGGCACAACAGATCCTACGGTATGGATCGAGGATTATCTCCTTCATATCCACATGGCCCGCGCCGATGATTTCCACGCCATCAAATACCTCCCACTCAAGCTTAAAGAACCAGCTCGGCATTGGCTTAACAACTTGCCAACAGGATCAATCAGTTGTTGGGAGGACCTGGAAGCCGCATTCCTCGACAATTTCCAGGGCACTTATGTGCGACCCCCAGACGCTGATGACCTAAGTCACGTAATTCAGCAGCCAGAGGAATCGGCCAGGCAATTCTGGACACGGTTCCTAACATAGAAAAATGAAATAGTTGACTGTCCGGATGCAGAGGCCCTAGCAGCCTTCAAGCATAATATCCGTGATGAGTGGCTTGCCCGGCACCTTGGACAGGAAACGCCGAAATCTATGGCAGCACTCACAACACTCATGACCCGCTTTTGCGCGGGAGAAGACAGCTGGCTTTCTCGTAGTAACAATATGACCAAGAACCCTGGTAATTCGGATACCAGGGACAGTAGTGGCAGGTCGCATCGCAACAAGAAGAAGTGCCGCATTAATGGCGACAATGCTGAGGATACGGCAGTTAATGCCGGATTCAGAGGCTATAAATCCGGTCAGTGGAAAAAGCCATTCAAAAGAAATCCTAGGGGCCCGTCCAGTTTGGACCGAATACTCGACCGCTTGTGCCAGATACATGGCACCCCCGAAAAGCCGGCCAATCACACCAACAGGGATTGTTGGGTGTTCAAGCAGGCAGGAAAGTTAAATGCCAAAAATACCGACAAGGGGCTACATAGCGATGACAACGAAGAGCCCCGGCCGCCGAACAACAGTGGACAGAAGGGTTTTCCCCCACAAGTGCGGATGGTGAACATGATATACGCAACCCACATCCCCAAGAGGGAGCGGAAGCGCGCGTTAAGGGACGTATACGCGGTAGAGCCAGTCGCCCCAAAGTTCAACCCATGGTCCTCCTGCCCGATCACCTTTGATCGAAGGGACCATCCCACTAGCACCCGTCATGGCGGATTCGCCGCATTGGTTCTAGACCCAATTATTGACGGATTTCATCTCACTAGAGTCCTTATGGACGGCGGCAGCAGCCTGAACCTGCTTTACCAGGATACAGTGCGGAAAATGGGCATAGATCCCTCGAGGATTAAGCCCACCAAAATGACCTTTAAAGGCGTAATACCAGGTGTAGAGGCCAACTGTACAGGCTCGGTCACACTTGAAGTGGTTTTCGGATCTCCGAACAATTTCCGAAGCGAGGAGTTAATCTTTGACATAGTCCCATTCCGCAGTGGCTATCACGCACTGCTCGGGCGAACCACATTCGCCAAGTTCAACATGGTACCTCACTACGCATACCTCAAGCTCAAGATGCCAGGCCCTCGAGGATTAATTACAGTCAATGGAAACACCGAACGCTCCCTCCGAACGGAGGAGCGCACGGCGGCCCTTGCAGTGAAAGTACAAAGCAGCCTCTCCAGGCAGTTCTCCAGTCCGGCCATTAAACGTCCGGACACCGTCAAGCACGCCCGGAGTAACCTACAACAAGACCGCCTGGCACGTTCCGAGCAGGCGTAGCAATACGACCCCAACCCCAGCCCTCGCAAAAATGCGACGCCAGCGCTTCGCATACATAACTACGCTCTAGAAATACCATGGGTACAAGGGGAGGGGCACCATCATGGCACGCCCGAAACACGGCTTAAACCGCACCAGGGGCTGCCGATTTTTTAATTTTCTCTTACTTTCAGGACTCCATTCTTCGGAAGGCCTGTTTGGCAGTTCAATTGCCACACAAACGATGCAAGAACCAGGGAAGCAGACAAGCCATGCCGCATCACGGAACTCCCAGGTGGTCCCTATCATGAGCAGTATACTTGTTTCGCATACCATTCCGTAGCCTGCCCCTGGAATGGACATGTTAAATAGTCCAACCTTTTGCTTATCGCATTATTTGTATCGTTCTGCTTTGACCGCAGCCCTTTTTAATAAACAATGCATAGCTTTTGTCTATTTTTGCATTACCTTTTTAACAAATATATGTTCCTTAACTACATGTTGCACCCGTACACTTTGGTACGGCCAAAATATGCAGGGGCTTTAGTACCCCTCAATATGGTGTGAGAAGTCCGAACACTTTAACAAGTGCAGCACCCCGAACTTATAGCATTATATGCATCGGCTCCGAATCATGTCTTGGGTCAATAGTTGGGTTTGCCCGGCTCCTATGTTTTGGTGCCTTACGTTCCGTTATATCGGCTAAGGTAGCACTAGGAGAACTACTGCGATTGTGCCCCAGTTGAGCTGGGTCGAGCACCTCAGTAGAGAAAGCTAAAATTGACTGTCATGATGAAGCGAGAGCTGGTCGCTGTTTGAGAGGTTTTTCGAGTCCCTAAAGACTTATGCCGCTTAGAGCGAGGAGTCGGCTCTGTCCGGCCAAGGCGTGGATAGCGCCCCGAACTCGGTCTTCCGAATACCAGGGGCTTCGCCAAAATTTAAAATTATAGAATTCTATGGCTAAGTGAGAGTGTTCAAGCAGTATAGTCTGATTGCCTTGTTCGTTGTGCTGAGCGCCTCCCTCGAAGGACCCAAACATGGGAAAAAGAGCGCTCAGGTTTATCACCGAACACCCCAGCACTAGCGGCACGGGGGCAAAAGCCGACGACTCGCCATCTCTCGGAATCGATAAACAGCCGCACAGAAGGTAATATTTTAAATTCCAACAGCATTGCTTAGTGCATATGAACAAGTTTTCAGCGCACAGGACAAAACGAGCGAGTTTTACTCAAAGATTACATCCCTGGAACATTCATCCGCCATAAGGCAGGCACCCTTCAGAACATCCTTATAATAATTCTCGGGCTTGCGATGCTCTTTCCCCGGCGGTGGCCCGTCCTTCGCAAGCTTCTCAGCATCCAGCTTGCCCCAGTGCACCTTAGCACGGGCAAGGGCCCTACGGGCACCTTTAATGCAGATGGAGCGCTTGATGACTTCGAGCCTTGGACATGCCCCCACCAGCCGCCGCACCAGCCCGAAATAGCTCCTAGTCGGAGCCTCTCCAGGCCACAGCCAAACTATGAGGCCCTTCATGGCCTGCTCGGCCGCCTTGTGGAGCTCGACCAGTTGCTTCAGCTGGTCGCTCAGGGGCATGGGGTGTCCGGCCTCAGCTTACTGAGACCAGAACACCTTCTCTGTCGAGCTGCCCTCCTCGGCTCGATAGAATGCGGTGGCATCGGACACGCTACGGGGAAGATCTGCGAAGGCTCCTAGAGAACTCCGGATTCGGGTAAGTAACAAGTAACTCACGTTTACATGTTTACTTTGCATAAAGAATGCCTTACCCGCCGCTATCTTCTTCATCGCATCCAACTCCTGGAGGGTCTTCTGGGATTCGGCCTTGGCAGACTTGGCATCTTTAATAGCCACCGCGAGCTCGGACGCTCGCGTCTTTGAGTCAAGCTCCAAACTCTCATGTTTTTTCATGAGAGCCTGGAGCTCTTGCCGCACCTTGCCAACCTAGGCCTCGTACTTCTCCCGCTCGGTGCGCTCCGTGGCCGCCCTCTTCTCGGCCTTGACCAGCGCTTGCTTAAGGGTCGCCACCTCAGACGTGGCCCCTACAATAGCCAGGATAATCCTGTCATTTTTTGCAATTGCACCTTTTTTATATATTTAAACAAGGTATTTCTTACCTTCCTTCTCCTCGAGCTGCTTCTTGGCACGCCCGAGCTCTTGCTCGGACCGCTCGAGGTTCTGCTTTAGCGTGTCTACTTCCGCAGTCAGTACGGAGGACGCCAGCAGAGAAGCCTGGATACGCATATTGACTCCTTTTTATTAGACTCCTGCGAATTTTATTTGATCCTCTATTCGGCTTTTCTTCCCGAATGCCAAACAGAGCATCAGGGGCTACTGTCTATGCGGTAATATTATTTACACATTCTTTACTTACCTCAAAGCCTGTTAAAAGGCTAGTACAAGCTTCAGTCAGTCCGCTCTTGGCGGACTGAACCTTTTGGACCACCGCACTCATAATGGTGCGGTGCTCCTCATCGATGGAGGCGCCTTTGAGCACCTCCAAAAGATTGTCCGGCGCCTCCGGTTGGACAGGGGTCACCGGCACGGTGGGCTTGCTCCTCTTGGAAGGAGGTCCCCCGCTGGACTCTGGAACCTTTGAAGGTTCCGGAGCAGTGTCCGGCCTAGAGCCGGACTTGGAGCCCTAGGGGGTTTTATCCCCTTTACTCCTAGAGTCCGGGAGGTCGCCTTGCGGCGTCTCCAAGACCACCTCTTCCTGGCTTGGAACCTGTTGAGACAACACTTCGGCGTCGTCCGTAGGGCGGGGGAAGGAAGCCGTCGGAAGTGAATTCACATGTGACGAGTCTAGTGAACCGCTCGACGATGCGTCGAGCCGGTCTTTGGGTGGGTTGCATAATCATATTCGACATAAGGGAAGGCTGTGCAATAAAGGAATACTATGAATTACTCTGGTATTCGGATACTTATGATTTCTCCAGGGGCTTGGCCCTGAGGGGCCACTCTTCTCCGCCGTCGTCGGCGTCGGTGGAGTAGTCCGGGGGAAGGGTTCTTCCCTTCTTGGACCCTTCGGCCTCCCCAGTGAGGGCGGCCTTCCTTTTCTTCTCTCCTCCCGTTGGGGGGGGGAGAGGTCTCTTCTTCCTCCTCCTCGTCTTCACGGGAGGAATGCGCCTTGGAGTCGTCGGATGATGAACCCAACACCTCCTGGCGCCGGGCACTCTTTCGAGTCCCTATGGCCTTCTTCATGGCCTTCTTCTCCGGCACCACATGGGGTGCCGGAACCAGCAGCTTCACCAAGTGGGCATTGGCTGGGTCTTCGGGCAAAGGAGCCGGACAATCGATCTGTCCGGACTTTGCCTGCCAAACTTGTCAAAGGTAAGGGAGCTTAGATCTCGCATAGAGTTAAACTATGAAAAACTAATACCCTGTAAAAGGTACAAACAACTTACCGCGCTATCGTGACGCTGCGCGCTGAATCCGCGATCCTCGATAGCGGATGCGGGAGCCTCGGCGCCCTTGAAAAGCACCTTCCAGGCATCTTCGTACATCGTGTCAAAGAGCCTGCTCAGAGTTCGGTGTTGCGCTGGGTTGAACTCCCACAGATTCAAGGCCCGTTGTTGACACGGGAGGATCAGGCGGATGAGCATAACCTGGACTACGTTGACAAGCTTGAGCTGCTTGTCCACCAGGGTTTGGATGCATGTTTGCAGTCCAGTCACCTCTCCTTTGCCGCCCCACGACAGGCTCGTCTCTTTCCAGGACGTGAGCCGCGTTGGGGGTCCGGACCGGAACTCGGGGGCTACGACCCACTCAGGGTCGCACGGCTCGGTGATGTAAAACTACCCCGATTGCCACCCCTTCAGGGTCTCCACATAGGAGCCCTCGAGCCATACGACGTTGGGCATCTTGCCCACCATGGCGCCTCCGCACTCCGCCTGGTTGCCACGCACCACCTTCGGCTTGACGTTGAAAGTCTTGAGCCATAGGCCGAAATGGTGGCAGATGCAGAGGAAAGCCTCGCACACGACGATAAACACCAAGATGTTGAGGTTGAAGTTCGGGGCCAGATCATGGAAATCCAGGCCATAGTAGAACATGAGTCCCTGGACGAATGGGTGGATAGGAAAGCCTAGTCCGCGGAGGAAGTGGGGAAGGAACACTACCCTCTCATGGGGCCTTGGGGTGGGGAGGAGCTGCCCCTCTTTGGGAAGCCGGTGCGCGATGTCGTCAGACAAGTATCCGGCCTTCCTTAGTTTTTTGATGTGCCCCTCCGTGACGGAGGAGACCATCCACTTGCCTCCCGCTCCGGACATGGTTGGAGAAGGTTGAGGTGGGGAGTGCGGACTTGGGTGCTGGAGCTCGAGTGCGCGAGAATGGATAGGCAGAGGAGGAAGAAGGCGTAGGTGAAAAGGTGGATCCTTATCCCCTTATATGGGTGGACGCAACTACGTGTCCCCACCAGCCTGGTAAAACTCGCTTATCTCCAAGCGCCGTAATCAATGGCGCGGTTGGGTTACCCACGCCCGTATTGATGAGAATCTCGGAATAAGGGGACACGATCTCTGCTTTAACAAGACGTGCCAAGGAAACTGCCTCGTATGACGCGCTGAGGTGGGATAATAAAACGATTCGGATAAAGGCTTGGCCGTGGTGTGTCACACTACGGAATACGTCAGCAGATTAGATTTGTGTAAATATTATTCTCTCTATGGCAATATGTGGAAACTTATTTTGTAGAGCCGGACACTATCTTTGTGTTCAAAATCTTCTATGAAGTACTTGGAGGAGGAACCCTCCTTGCAATGCCGAAGACAATCCGCGCGCCGGACTCGTCGTCATTGAAGCCTGGTTCAGGGGCTACTGAGGGAGTCCTGGATTAGGGGGTGTCCGGATAGCCGGACTATACCTTCGGCCGGACTCCTGGACTATGAAGATACAAGATTGAAGACTTTGTCCCGTGTCCGGAAGGGACTTTCCTTGGCGTGGAGGGCAAGCTTGGCGATACGGATATGTAGATCTCCTACCATTGTAACCGACTTTGTGTAACCCTAACCCTCTCCGGTGTCTATATAAACCGGAGGGTTTTAGTCCGTAGGACAGAATACAAAACAACAATCATACCATAGGCTAGCTTCTAGGGTTTAGCCTCTCTGATCTCGTGGTAGATCTACTCTTGTACTACCCATATCATCAATATTAATCAAGCAGGACGTAGGGTTTTACCTCCATCAAGAGGGCCCGAACCTGGGTAAAACTTCGTGTCCCTTGCCTCCTGTTACCATCCGACCTAGACGCACAGTTCGGGACCCCCTACCCGAGATCCGCCGGTTTTGACACCGACAGTCCTCCTTTAGTATCGCCATGTTGAACCGCTGGTCCGCCTGCACCATGCGGGACTCGGACGCCGGCACGAAGTCGATGTCCATCGTCTCATACCCATCGGGGGCTTCTGCACCGCGACCTCCGCCATGAACATTGGATCGGCTTCCTCCTCCTCGTAGCTTGGCTTCAGAGAACTCAGGGATTGGCCCGCCGCAAAGCGAGCTTGGGAACGGAGGTCTGTGGCGCCGACCGCCATCGCGATTTCTGTGTGGCGCTCCGGCGTCAGCATCTTGTAGTAAGTGATCTTGCGGCGCATCAGCTTTCCGGCGAACTAGGGGACGCTTGATGCGGGCTAGGGGATCGAAAGGTGGGGGAATGGGTGATAACCCACAAGTATAGGGGATCGCAACAACTTTCGAGGGTAGAGTATTCAACCCAAATTTATTGATTCGACACAAGGGGAGCCAAAGAATATTCTCAAGTATTAGCAGCTGAGTTGTCAATTCAACCACACCTGGAAACTTAGTATCTGCAGCAGAGTGTTTAGTAGCAAAGTAATATGATAGTGGTGGTAGCAACAACAAAAGTAAAGACAACAAAAGTAATGTTTTTGGTATTTGTAGTGATTGTAATAGTAGCAGCGGGAAAGTAAATAAGCGAGAACCAGTATATGGAAAATTCGTAGGCACCGGATCAGTGATGGATAATTATGCTGGATGCGGTTCATCATGTAACAGTCATAACATAGGGTGACATAGAACTAGCTCCAATTCATCAATGTAATATAGGCATGTATTCTGTATATAGTCATACGTGCTTATGGAAAAGAACTTGCATGACATCTTTTGTCCTACCCTCCCGTGGCAGCGGGGTCCTATTGGAAACTAAGGGATATTAAGGCCTCCTTTTAATAAAGAACCGGAACAAAGCATTAGCACATAGTGAATACATGAACTCTTCAAACTATGGTCATCACCGGGAGTGGTCCCGATTATTGTCACTTCGGGGTTGCCGGATCATAACACATGGTAGGTGACTATAGACTTGCAAGATAGGATCAAGAACTAACATATATTCATGAAAACATAACAGGTTCAGATCTGAAATCATGGCACTCGGGCCCTAGTGACAAGCATTAAGCATAGCAAAGTCATAGCAACATCAATCTCAGAACATAATGGATACTAGGGATCAAACCCTAACAAAACTAACTCGATTACATGATAAATCTCATCCAACCCATCACTGTCCAGCAAGCCTACGATGGGATTACTCACGCACGGCGGTGAGCATCATGAAATTGGTGATGGAGGATGGTTGATGATGACGACGGCGACGAATCCCCCTCTCCGGAGCCCCGAACGGACTCCAGATCAGCCCTCCCGAGAGGTTTTAGGGCTTGGCCGCGGCTCTGTATCGTAAAATGCGATGATTTCTTCTCTCTGATTTTTTCTCTCCGAAAGCAAATATATAGAGTTGGAGTTGGCGTCGGAGGGTCAACAGGGGGCCCACGAGGTAGGGGGGCGCGCCCTAGGGGGGGGGGCGCCCCCCACCCTCGTGGAAAGGGTGTGGCCCCCCTGCTCTTCATATTTGGCGAGGATGTTTTATTATTTTATCTAAGGTATTCCATGGAGTTTCAGGACTTTCCGAGAATATTTGCTTTATGCACATAAAACAACACCAAGGTAATTTTGCTGAAAATAGCGTCAGTCCAGGTTAGTTCCATTCAAATCATACAAGTTAGAGTCCAAAACAAGGGCAAAAGTGTTTGGAAAAGTAGATACGACGGAGACATATCAACTCCCCCAAGCTTAAACCCTTGCTTGTCCTCAAGCAATTCAGTTGACAAACTGAAAGAAGGAAAGAAAAACTTTTACAAACTCTGTTTGCTCTTGTTGTTGTAACTATGTCAAGCCAGCATTCAAGTTTTCAGCATAGATCATAACTAACCACATTTGCAATAATTCTCAGGTCTCACAATTACTTGTATCAATAGCATAATCAACTAGCAAGTCATAATAATAAATCTCGGATGACAACACTTTCTCAAAACAATCATAATATGATATAACAAGATGGTATCTCGCTAGCCCTTTCTGAGACCGCAAAACATAAATGCAGAGCACCTTTAAAGATCAAGGACTGACTAGACATTGTAATTCATGGTAAAAGAGATCCAATCATAGTCATACCCAACATAGATTAATAGTGATGAATGCAAATGACAGCTGTGCTCTCCAGCTAGTGCTCTTTAATAAGAGGGTGATGACTCAACATAAAAGTAAATGGATAGGCCCTTCGCAGAGGGAAGCAGGGATTTGTAGAGGTGCCAAAGCTCGGTTTTGAAATAGAGATAAATTGTATTTTGAGCGGTATACTTTCATTGTCAACGTAACAACTAAGAGATGGCGATATCTTCCATGCTAAACACATTAGAGGCGGTTCCCAAACAGAATGGTAAAGTTTATACTCCCCCTCCACCAACAAGCATCAATCCAGGGCTTGCTCGAAACAATGAGTGCCTCCAACATACATCAGGTCCCAGGGGGAGTTTTGTTTGCAATTAATTTTGATTTAGTTTGCATAAAGCATGGGACTGGGCATCCCGGTGACCAGCCATTTTCTCGTGAGTGAGGAGCGGAGTCCACTCCTCTTGAGAATAACCCGCCTAGCACGGAAGATAAGGACAACCTTTGTTGATACATGAGCTATTCGAGCATACAAAACAGAATGTTTATTTGAAGGTTTAGAGTTTGACACATACAAATTTACTTGGAACGGCAGGTAAATACCGCATATAGGAAGGTATAGTGGACTCATCTGGAATAACTTTGGGGTTTAAGGGTTTTGGATGCACAAGCAGTATTCCCGCTTAGTACAAGTGAAGGCTAGCAAAAGACTGGGAAGCGACCAACTAGAGAGCGACAACAGCCATGTACATGCATTAAAATTAATAAACATTGGATGCAAGCATGAGTAGGATATAATCCACCATGAACATAAATATCGTGAAGGCTATGTTGATTTTGTTTCAACTACATGCGTGAACATGTGCCAAGTCAAGTCACTTAAATCATTCAAAGGAGGATACTACCCCATCATACCAAATCATAGTCATCTCAATAGCATGTTGGCACACAAGGTAAATCATTATAACTCATAGCTAATCAAGCATGTCACAAGCAACTATGATCTCTAATTGTCATTGCAAACATGTTTATTCATAATAAGCTGAATCAAGAACGACGGGCTCAACATATTTACAAAAACAAAAGAGGTCGAGTTCATACCAGCTTTTCTCATCTCAGTCAGTCCATCATATATCATCGTAAGTGCCTTTCACTTGCACGACCGAACGGTGTGAATAATAATAAGAGTGCACGTGCATTGGACTAAGCTGGAATCTGCGAGCATTGAAGAAACAGGAGAAGACAAGGCAATATGGGCTCTTGGTTAAATCAACAATAATGCATATAAGAGCCACTTCAACAATTTAATTATGGTCTTCTCCTACTGACCCCCAAAGAAAAGAAAAGAAAATAAAACTATTTACACGGGAAAGCTCCCAACAAGCAAAAGAAGAGCGGGAAATATATTTTTTGGGTTTTCTTTTTAATTACTACTACAGCAGGAAAGTAAATTACTACTGATTTTTTTGTTTTTCTTAAGGTTTACTAAACACACAAGAAGAAAGCAGGAAAAGGAAAATAAACTAGCATGGATATTACAGTGAAAAAGTATGAGCACCTACATCTAGCAACGAGTGTGTGTGAACAAAATGTAATGTCGGTGAGAAATACGTACTCCCCCAAGCTTAGGCTTTTGGGCTAGGTTGGTCTATGGCCACGGCTGGCCTGGCGGATATCCATAATAATAGTTGTTGGGGTCGTACTGTGATGAGGAGGAATAGTTGGCATCATACTGTGATGAAGAAGAAGACTCTGACTGCCACTGGCTGACAGTCATCTCTGGATCCCAAGAATAAACAGATTGTCGTGGGGGCTCATTTTGTGGTTCCTGTTCTGGCTCCTCAGTGGGTGCAGGGTTCCGGTAGGCGTGAATAGCCGTCAACGGAACATGGTATGTGCCTGCAGTCAAATCAAACAAAGAAGGAGCAGGCAGGGTGATAGTCTCATGATGATGTTTAAGCTCCCCTGCCCTATTCTTAACAATAAAATCATGTGCTACCATACTTTTATGATCTAGATAAACACGGGGCAACACCTTTTCTTCCTTCTCAGCATGCCTAATAGGTATGTTAAAATGTGCGGCTAGGCGTGTAGCATAAATGCCTCCAAAGATGGGGCCCTTAGTACGGTTCATATTTAACCGTCTGGAAATAATACCACCCATACTAAAAGTGTTATCACTGTATAAACCTTGGAGAAGAATAATTATATCAGGGATACTAAGGTTTCCACAGTTTCCGCGTCCAATTAAACAACGACTAGCAAATAATGCAAAGTAACGTAAAACAGGAAAATGTATGCTAGTGATTCGTGCATCGGAAACCTTCCTGGTTTCTCCTACAGTGATATTATTAATAAATCCCTCCACATCATCATGGTGTGGTTCTTCTGTCTTGCCCTCAAAAGGGACTAAACAAATACGACAGAAATCAAAAAGTGACATCTCCTTATGCTCATCATATAAATGAAATTCCACCGTAGGTGGTGAGTTCCTAGGATGAAAATAAAAGTTTTGCAGAAAGGTATTTGTGAGTAAGAGATACTGATCGCATTGGTCATGGAGGAAAGCGGTGAGCCCTGCATTGTGAGCCAATTCATGAAAATCTTCATAGATACCAGCTGCTCTCAAGAAATCATCAGAAGGCCATTCACACGCCCGAATCTCCGCGGTGCGTGGCAAATTATACTTAGGCTTCGGTGCCTTTTCCTTCGCGCTTTGGCTCGATGAGCCCCTTAATAATCTCCTCATCATTTTCTGAAAAATTCTGAAATTTTTAGTAACTTCAAACAAAAGTGAACCAACTTCAATAATATTGATAGTAACTACTCCTACAAGTGCCTAGAGCCTATATCAAGCATTAGAACTACTTGGAACCATATAAATTTGACATGCAAGCTCAAGAACATGGTCACCTATGCAGCACAAATTTGCAAAGAATAGAGCACTAGAACAAAAACTAATTGGACCAATGGAAGAGTCACATACCAAGGAACAATCTCCCCAAGCAGTTTTGCGAGAGGTGCTTTGAGCAAGGAGATCGAAAATCACAGCAAAAGTGGCTGGAACTCGTGCTTGAGTTGGTTTTTCGGGTTTGTGTGAGGCAGAGGAAGAAGATGGGTGCTGGGATAAGTGGAGGAGGGCCACCGTGGGCCCACGAGGCAGGGGGGCACACCCTAGGGAGGGGGGCGCGCCCACCACCCTCGTGGCCAGGCGGCAGCTCCTCCCGTGGTAATTTTTGCACAGTAAATCCTCAAATATTCCCGAAAAAATCATATTAAATTGGCATGGCTTTCTGAGGACTTTTATTTTTGGGATATTTTTATATTGCATGGATAAGTCAGGAAACAGACAGAAAAATACTATTTTTACTTTATTTAATATAAATAACAGAAAGTATAAAGAATGTGCAGAAGTTTGTGCTTCTAGTTTCATCCATCTCATGCTCATCAAAAAGAATCCACTAACAAAGTTGATCAAGTCTTGTTAACAAACTCATTCCGATAATCATGAAACCAGAGAAATTTCGAATAAAACTAAGTTACCTCAACGGGGATATGCACATCCCCAATAATAAGAATATCATATTTCTTCTTGACAGTAGGAAGAGGGAATTCAAAGCCTCCAAATATAATCGATGGAATTTTTCCAATAGAGTTGATACTATGAACTTGAGGTTGTTTCCTCGGAAAGTGTACCGTATGCTCATTACCATTAACATGAAAAGTGACATTGCCTTTGTTGCAATCAATAACGGCCCCTGCAGTATTAAGAAAAGGTCTTCCAAGAATAATAGACATACTATCATCCTCGGGAATATCAAGAATAACGAAGTCCGTTAAAATAGTAACGTTTGCAACCACAACGAGCATGTCCTCACAAATACCGACAGGTATAGCAGTTGATTTATTAGCCATTTGCAAAGATATTTCAGTAGGTGTCAACTTATTCAAGTCAAGTCTACGATATAAAGAGAGAGGCATAACACTAACACCGGCCCCAAGATCACATAAAGCAGTTTTAATATAATTTCTTTTAATGGAGCAAGGTATAGTAGGTACTCCAGGATCTCCAAGTTTCTTTGGTATTCCACCCTTAAAAGTATAATTAGCAAGCATGGTGGAAATTTCAGCTTCCAGTATCTTTCTTTTATTAGTAATGATATCCTTCATATATTTAGCATAAGGATTTGTTTTGAGCACATCAGTCAATCGCATACGTAAAAAGATAGGCCTAATCATTTCAGCAAAGCGCTCAAAATCCTCATCATCCTTCTTCTTGGATGGTTTCGAAGGAAAAGGCATGGGTTTCTGAACCCAAGGTTCTCTTTCTTTACCATGTTTCCTGGCAACAAAGTCTCTTTTATCATAACATTGATTCTTTGATTGTGGGTTATCAAGATCAACAACAGGTTCAATTTCTACATCATTATCATTACTGGGTTGAGCATCATCATGAACATCGTCATTAATATTTTTACTAGGGTCATGTTCATTACCAGATTGTGTTTCAGCATCAGACATGGAAATATCATTTGGATTAGCAGGTGGTTCAACAATAGGTTCACTAGAAGTTTGCACAGTTCTATCATTTTTCTTTTTCTTCTTTTTAGAAGAACTAGGTGCATCAATATTATTTCTCCGAGAATCTTGCTCGATTCTCTTAGGGTGGCCTTCAAGATACAAAGGTTCCTGAGTCATTCTACCAGTTCTAGTAGCCACTCTAACAACATAATCATTTTTCTTACTATTCATTTCATGGAGCAATTCTTTTTGAGCTTTAAGTACTTGTTCTACTTGAGTGGTAACCATAGAAGCATGTTAGCTAACAAGTTTAAGTTCACCTCTAATATTAGCCATATAATCACCCAAGTATTTAATTATATCGGAATCATATTTCAATTGTCTACCAAAATAAGCATTGAAATTTTCTTGTTTGACAATAAAATTATCAAACTCATCAAAGCATTGCCTAGCAGACTTATAGTGAGGGATATCACCTTCATCAAATCTATAGAGAGAATTTACCTTTACTACCTGTGTTGGGATATTGGGATCAGGAGGTTGTTCAGTAAATAAAGGATTAAGGTCATATACTTCGTCAACAGGCGGTATATTAAGACCATGTATTTCTTCAATAGGAGGTAAATTCTTAACATCTTCAGCTTTAGTACCTTTTTCTTTCATAGATTTCTTTGCCTCTTGCATATCTTCGGGACTGAGAAATAGAACACCTCTCTTCTTCGGAGTTGGTTTAGGAATAGGATCTTTAATTGGAGCGGGAGCTGGCTCAGGAGGTGCCCAATTATTTTCATTTGTCAACATATTATTCAATAGAATTTCAGCTTCATCCGGTGTTCTTTCCCTGAAAAGAGAACCAGCACAACTATCCAGGTAATCTCTGTAAGCGTCGGTTAGTCCATTATAAAAGATATCAAGTATTTCAGGTTTCTTAAGAGGATGATCAGGCAAAGCATTAAGTAACTTGAGAAGCCTCCCCCAAGCTTGTGGGAGACTCTCTTCTTTAATTTGCACGAAATTGTATATTTCCCTCAAAGCAGCTTGTTTCTTATGAGCAGGGAAATATTTAGCAGAGAAGTAATAAATCATATCTTGGGGACTACGCACACAACCAGGATCAAGGGAATTAAACCATATCTTGGCAGCACCCTTTAACTTAGTAAGATGTGCCACAACAGTTTCAGATTCATAGCCATAAAACGGATCAGATTCAACCAAAGTAATTATATCAGGATCAACAGCGAATTCATAATCTTTATCAGGAACACATATAGGTGAAGTAGCAAAAGCAGGACCGGGTTTCATTTTATCTCTAAGTGATTCTTTGTTCCATTTAATAAATAACCTTTTAAGCTCATATCTATCTTTGCAGGATAAAATAGCTAAAGAAGCATCTTTATCAAAAAGATAACCTTCAGGAATAACAGGCATATTTTCATCATCACTATCATCATCGTATTCAGTTTCATCAATTTCTCTTTCTCTAGCCATAGCAATTTGTTCTTCAAGAAATTCACTAAGGGGCATAGTAGTATCAGGCATAGAAGCAGTTTCATCATAAGTATCATGCATAGTAGAAGTGGCATCATCAATAACATGCGACATATCAAAACGAATAGCAGAAGCAGATGTAGGTGTCGCAAACTTACTCATAACAGAAGGTGAATCAAGTGCAGAGCTAGATGGCAGTTCCTTACCTCCCCTCGTAGTTGAGGGATAGATCTTGGTTTTTGGATCTCTCAAGTTCTTCATAGTGTCCAGCAGATATAAATCCCAAGTGACTCAAAGAATAGAGCTACGCTCCCCGGCAATGACGCCAGAAAAAGGTATTGATAACCCACAAGTATAGGGGATCGGAACAGCTTTTGAGGGTAGAGTATTCAACCCAAATTTATTGATTCGACACAAGGGGAGCCAAAGAATATTCTCAAGCATTAGCAGCTGAGTTGTCAATTCAACCACACCTGGAAACTTAGTATCTGCAACAGACTGTTTAGTAGCAAAGTAATATGATAGTGGTGGTAGCAGCAACAAAAGTAAAGACAACAAAAGTAATGTTTTTGGTATTTTGTAGTGATTGTAACAGTAGCAGCGGGAAAGTAAATAAGCGAGAACCAGTATATGGAAAATTCGTAGGCACCGGATCAGTGATGGATAATTATGCCGGATGCGGTTCATCATGTAACAGTCATAACATAGGGTGACACAGAACTAGCTCCAATTCATCAATGTAATGTAGGCATGTATTCCGTATATAGTCATACGTGCTTATGGAAAAGAACTTGCATGACATCTTTTGTCCTACCCTCCCGTGGCAGCGGGGTCCTATTGGAAACTAAGGGATATTAAGGCCTCCTTTTAATAGAGAACCGGAACAAAGCATTAGCACATAGTGAATACATGAACTCCTCAAACTATGGTCATCACCAGGAGTGGTCCCGATTATTGTCACTTCGGGGTTGCCGGATCATAATGGTAGGTGACTATAGACTTGCAAGATAGGATCAAGAACTCACATATATTCATGAAAACATAACAGGTTCAGATCTGAAATCATGGCACTCGGGCCCTAGTGACAAGCATTAAGCATAGCAAAGTCATAGCAACATCAATCTCAGAACATAATGGATACTAGGGATCAAACCCTAACAAAACTAACTCGATTACATGATAAATCTCATCCAACCCATCACCGTCCAGCAAGCCTACGATGGGATTACTCACGCACGGCGGTGAGCATCATGAAATTGGTGACGGAGGATGGTTGATGATGACGACGGCGACGAATCCCCCTCTCCGGAGCCCCGAACGGACTCCAGATCATCCCTCCCGAGAGGTTTTAGGGCTTGGCGGCGGCTCCGTATCATAAAACGCGATGATTTCTTCTCTCTGATTTTTTTCTCTCCGAAAGCAAATATATAGAGTTGGAGTTGGCGTCGGAGGGTCAACAGGGGGCCCACGAGGTAGGGGGCGCGCCCTAGGGGGGAGGGGGCGCCCCCCACCCTCGTGGAAAGGGTGTGGGCCCCCTGGTCTTCATATTTGGCGAGGATTTTTTAATATTTTTTCTAAGGTATTCCGTGGAGTTTCAGGACTTTCCGAGAATATTTGCTTTCTGCACATAAAACAACACCAAGGTAATTCTGCTGAAAACATCGTCAGTCCAGGTTAGTTCCATTCAAATCATACAAGTTAGAGTCCAAAACAAGGGCAAAATTGTTTGGAAAAGTAGATACAATGGAGACGTATCAATGGGCTGGAGATTTGGTGTGGTTTTAGCCCATAGGCCGAGCAGCGAAGGTTCTGGTGCGAATAGTAGTTCCGGTGACGACCGGTCCATCAGTTTTGACTGTACATCGCTCTTGTCGCGTTCGCATTGCAGCCCGGCACGCTGGACCCTCCATGTCGCCCACCGAATGGAACACGCTTCGTCTTGCGTTTTCGCTCGCTTGTGGGACTGCAGTTGAGAGCAAACCGACGTCCCTCCCCCTCCCCCGCCCGCGTCATTTATTATACCACCACTCCCTCTGTTTTATGCGGAGTAAATAAAAACAGAGGGAGTATTACTACGGATGAGGATCCCTTGACATGGCTGAACCCATTGAGTAACTGACATGCGGGGCCTAGCAAGCATGGGGTCCGCCAGTAAGTGACCGAAAGGGAGGGTAAGGCAGGGATACCTACGTCAGAGGATCCACTTCCACTATACTACTTTGACCAAATGTTAGAGTAATAATATATGACATGCAACTTACACAAATGTTAGAGTAATAATATATGACATGCAACTTACACAAAGCATACAGGGTCTAATGCGTTTTTCGAGGCTAACTTTGACCAAATGTTAGAGTAATAATATATGACATGCAACTTACGCAAAGCATACGGTCAAATTCGTATGTGAAAGGAGTTTCCAATGATATAATTTTCACATTATACATCTCATGTACTATTAATCTTGTCAATAGTCAAATTGGAAACCATCTCGAGTACAAATCTAGGAGTACGTACGAATCTAACAATATTGATTGGGCGTTGTTGAATGTTGATACCTTTTTTTATCAAAGTAGATATACTTTGACTACACATAAAACTTATATGTAAACTACTCCCTCCTTCCATCTGTATAGGGCCTAATGCGTTTTCGAGGCTAATTTTGACCAAAAGGTAGAGCAATAATATATGACATGCAACTTAAATAAAGCATACCATCAAATTTGTATGTGAAAGGAGCTTCCAATGATATAATTTTCGCATTATACATGTCATGTACTATTAATCTTGTCAATAGTCAAAGGCGGTCTTGAAAAATGCATTAGGCCCAATATAGATGGAAGGAGGGAGTAGAAAGGATAGGAGGGAGTATATTGTACGTTCAAAAACAAAACGAACATTGAATACCCTTTATATATGATTTGCGGATGCTATGATCACCGATTCAAAATTTTGAATCCGCCTTAGGTATCACGTGCCCCCACTCGTTCCCTCTCGATTTCATCTCGGGGTCCGGAGATCTATTGAAAGAGGACTAGGGTGGGTACATGCGAATGATACTCGGCGGAATGTTCAAATGAGGCATGCGGGAGGATGGACTCAACTGGAGGGCGACATGATCGATGGAGAGGAGGGTTGGAGAGGAATGAGAAATAAGCAAAGGCCACATGATTATACTTGAACGACTCAAATAAACAATACGTTGTCTCGCTTGGCCTACATAGTGAAAGGCCTAATGCGCAACGCGGAGCACTGACGCTCGAATATGGCCGGGAAAACAGGGAAACAGACATGTGGGGCACACCCGTCGGGACGATGTAGCGCAGACTAGTCCAATGAAGGATCTGGCCCACGACCTCCTCGCCACTGACAACCGTTCATGTGGGTCATTGGGGCCAACAACGGGGCGCAGCTCCAGCACCGCCTCTGGACACGGCGACCGCGGTGAGCGACACGCTCATATCGTCGCTAGACACGGTCGGTTTTAGTTTGCCGAGGGTGGCGTTAGTGTTGTGGCACGACCAACAGTATGTTTGGTTTGTGCCCAAGGTTGCCCCATCAAAGCATTGGGTAGCCAAAATTTTGGTTGAGGTATTGGTTGCCCATGATTTGGCCGACATTGGCAAGAAAAATGAACTTGAGTTGGCTAGAGTTCATTGGCATGCCAAAGAAATGGCAACCATCCAAACAAAGACCAATCTTTGGGTCATGACCAAAATTTTGGTTGAGGTTTTGGTTGCCCATGATTTGGCCGACATTGGCAAGAAAAATGAACTAGAGTTGGCTAGAGTTCATTGGCATGCCAAAAAATGGCAACCATCCAAACAAAGGCCAATCTTTTGGTCATGACCAAAATTTTGGCAAGGTGCACTTTGGCCACAATCCAAACACACCCCAACACCCGGCTCGTCGAGGATGCACGGGGCGCCGCGACGCGTCCGCGGAGTGGTGTAGCGCGGCCAACTGCATCCTCTGGACATGAGACCATGCCGGGTCGTCTTGCTTTTTCAATGACATGCGGGGATCGCATGTGAGCAAAGGGCATCTCCAACGTTGCCACGACCGCAACTGACTACCCTGGCACACCAAAACCCTCGCCCCTCGCACCGTCGCGCGGTGCGTTCCCAGCCGGCGCCAGCTGCCCGCATTCATGTCGTCCGTTCATATGTCATCATTAAGAGGCTCGGTGCCCGAGGAACAACTCCGGCGACTTAATGACGCACTCGGACGCTTGGCCTCACCGGAATGCGCTACTTAAAGCGGCAACGCCCAGCTAACCTCCACACCATAGCGCATCGTCCTCCTACCTAGAACCACATCTGCCATGACCGCAAGCGCGAACGCTCTCCGGGAGAGCTTGTCTTCGGGGATGGAGCTCGAGGTCGCCGCCCTCGCTGAAGTCGCCGCACAAGCGGTGGCCATGCTGGCGACCGACGACGGGAGCACCGTCAGCCACGCGTCCTACTTGCCGCCGTCCAACGTCCGGCACCGCCGAGGTCGGGGACTCCTTCGAGGATGAGTAGGGCATGGAAGGCGGCAGGGCATGGTGTGCCAACTGGCCGGTCCGTCTCCCGTGTTCTACTTTTCCTCGCCGGAGACCGCACATTCACTTCACGGGTCTTGAACCCCGCCCCCATACATGGAGATCACAGATGGAGGACGTCGGTCGCCGCCGTAAAATAGGTTTAGGGTCGGGTTTCTTTTATTTTTTTGTCCTATAAAAGTTCGAAATGTAATGAAAATCTGCCGTGTTTGCATTAATCTCGGCCGGTGTATATGAACTTTCACAATAATATACATATTGTAGGAGTACTAGCAAGATGCCCGTGCATTGCACGGAAGATCAAGATCTTCTGGGAGAAAAGGATGAATGAGGGAAAGCCTTATCTGCAAATGTGGAGAGGAGTGCGGGTAAATTGTCATAGTTTCCTTCCTATCCGTTAGATATAGACGGACGGCCTATATTGCAGGATCGGACACATCTTTCTACATCTACGGGAACCTATGAAAGGGTTAATGTAAATTTCCTCTCTCTCTCCTCCCCTGATTTTCATGGTGGTGGGCCCCTCCCTCCCCCCAATCTACAATCAACAGCTCACATGTTTCACATTATGTTAATTACATAATTGGGATTATGTAGGTGTAGCATTACTCGTCCTAAAAAACCCAACTAAGCCAACCTCCCAGCATATCGCGCGGGAAAAGACCCGGTCGCGCCGTTATAGTCGGGATTACCGGATTACTAGTAGTAGTGTCAGGACCGGTTTTTCGGGATATTAATTTCCCAAAAGCGGCCCTTGTGCTCACCAGCCCCAGGATTACTGTTAGCTGATGAGACACCAACTTGTTACAGAAACTCCAAGCAAAATACAAAATATGTAGTACAAGACCATTCTGGCCTATGGGTACAACAATTGGTTTCTAGTGGTTGATGGAGGAAGCGGTTTACGGATCATCAGCGTCTATGGGACTCCATTTCCCACAGGAACAGCTGACCAGGATAACTCCTATCTTCGTGAGGCTGCTATCACCATTGCGTAGGTTCCGGGGCTGTCATCACAACGCTCCTCTTCACGCAAGAAATCTGGCCAAGACAATAGCCAGGGACAAGCCAGTGAGTACTTTGAATGTACTCGCAAACATTGAGAACACAGGTATAATATAGCCACTGATAATCATGTTTTGAAATATTCTATGATTACTTTGTCAGTTATGAAATAAGGTTCATGACGCACGCAAGCAGATCATTCGAATAAAACATGAGTAAACAATCAGGGAGTAGAAATGAAAAGCACCGATCGGGTGTCTGAAGCAACGCCTCGAAGGGATAATAATATGAAGCATGCCTCAGTCGGGTGTCTGAGCGACACCACATAAAGGGCTTATATATAAAAGGAATAACAAGCATGCCACAGTCGGGCGTCTGTGCAACACCACATAAAGGGCTTATAAGTAAATGAAATAACAAGCATGCCACTGTCGGGCGTCTGTGCGACGCCACATAAAGGGCTTATAAGTAAACGAAATAAGCATGCCACAGTCGGGCGTCTGTGCGACACCACATAAAGGGCTTATTAGTAAGAATAATCATAGTGAATATCCAGGAGGTAGAACCGTCCCAGGGATACTCATTAATTTCAAATAATACAATTGATTAGTCCACAATAATAATAATCATAATCATCATATGTCACAAGTCATGCTCAATGTTCTGGTTTAGTAGTTTCTCCTCCGAAGACCGACACTAAGACCGACACTTGACCCATCCCAGACTGTAGTCCTTAACCATGGACACGGCTATTCGAATAGGTATAATATCTCTGCAGAGGGTGTACTCTTTACCCACGAGTAACAGATTTCTTTAGTCCATCGGAACTAATTCCGTCTATGGTCTTTTAGTCGAAAACACGCCTGACTTGCACACCCCAGCTTAACTTTACTCGTGTCTGGAATCACCCACGACACCTGTTAAGCAAAACTCTAAGTGGGGAGGCTACAACCTCGCGTAGCATGGGATCAAATTTCTATCGCGTGCTCTAAGGGTTGCCCCCCTCTCGGTCCCAACCGGAAACACCCATGCCCCCAGACCAGGTGGCATGCCTACCGGATGCAGCCGGTATCTTCCACCATGGCCTCTCTGTACGGTGTGTGCTAGGACAGGGGTTGACAACTTACCGAACCGTACCCCACCTACGGCAGGGACAAGTGGCAGCATGAAACAAGTATGGGGGTTACTGGAACAAGACTCGATCTACGGTCGACTCAGGAGGTTTAAGTATTTCCTGCATGGTTAGCTCAAGAATTATATTTCACATCCATCAGACACAACCACCACTCATCATACCTCCCCCTGCCCCACCGGTCATAACCGTCTCGACGAGGGACAAGCTCGTGTCTACCCAAGACAGAGACTTTTCCAGATCCTTCCCGGCAGGCATGAGAGGCATATGAGGGTGATTGCTATCACAAGCATATCTATTTCCAACAGCAAGAATTTTCAGTATGCACTCAAAGCGTATGATCATATCATCACATAAAAATAACTAATGCTTCATGTCGAGGTGGTGTTATAACCGTATCAAACAACCCATAAAGTATTATGCCAGGGTTCAGAATGCTTGCCTTCAAGTTGTGGAGAGGCAGGGTGCATTCCAAAACTTTTGAAAGTTTTCTCCTTCTTCAAACTCCTATTTTTGAAAATATTCAAATAACACATACTTTAAAAACAGTACAAAAAAGTTGTTTTGAAAATTTTGAAATAAATATGAAAATAAACTAGACAATATTTGGGAAACAACATAAAAAGAATCAAGTCATTTGGATTTATATTTAAAAAGTTATAGCCAGTCAAAGTTTAGTCAAATTCTGTTTTTAAAATAAAACAGAAAAAGGAAAACGCTTCGGGCGGAATACGTTTTCGAAGCACAGGAGATGTACTTGGGGGTTTTGCGCTTCCACTTACGCCAGCGTGGACTGGCTCGGGGTCGCTGACAGTGGGTCCAAGGGGGGCCCACTAGTTAGGTTTGACCGGTCGCCCCGCCTCCTTCCTCCTCTGGCCGAACAGAGGCGGGAGCTCCTGCGATCAACGCCGGTGAACGGCGGCTCCTCGCGGGCTCCGGAGGGCAGGGCTGGATACACCATGCTAGGACGGTCCTCCCGGTGGTCGAGGGGTTGGTGGGGGCAAAGGGAGTCGCCGGTGGTGAGCTTCGCGGCGGCCGGTGGCTTCGGGAGGTTTGGGGCTCTGGGCTACGGTGGCTCCCGAGCGGGTTTGAGGTGTTGGCGGCTCCGCAGGGTCATGGGGAGTCGGACGGTGGCGCTAGATGGACGGGAGGGGCTCGATTGCGACTGAATGGACCGGAGGGCGGCGGCGGCAGTACTGACCGGAGATGGGGAAGAAGACCTTCCCTGGTCGATTGACTGCTACGGGGGTGCTAGGTGGGGTGGCTTGAGGTCGCCTGAGGTTTTGGAGAGGCTCGGGGCTTCTTAAATAGGCGAGCAATGGCGGTTCCGCGGTGACCGGGTATAAGATCGTCGGCGACCGCCGTTCTGTAGCGTCAGAGGGACGTGGCGGCGACGAGTGCTTGCGGACAAGCTTGCGGATGAGCCTGAGCTGCTCCAGGGGGCAGCTGGCGAGCGCTGTCCACGGCAGAGGTTGCTGTGGCCGCCTGCTAGCCGCCGTGGCCGACCTGACGGCGGAGCTGTGGAGCTCCAGGGGCAGCTCTGCGACGCGGGAGGGTCGGGCGCGTCGACTGGGAGAGGGGAAGGGCCAGAACGGCCGCGGGGTGGCGGCAACGGGACGCGGCGGATTGGTGCACGCGTGTGCAAAACATGCGCTCTGGGCGCGCCCAAAGCGTGCACGCCAAGCGTTCGGCGAAATGCCAGGGTGTGCTAGAGAGCATAGGAGAGGCTGGGGATTAGCTGGCCTGGGTTAGGGTTAGCTAGGAGCTTAGTGGACATGCCAGTATGTCCAGAGGGGCATGATCATAGTGCAAAACAAAAATCATGTCAAAACTGGCCATGCACACCAGGTGTTTGACAAAATGCTAATGGCAGCTAGGCAACTCTTGGGGTGGCCCAAATCTCCAGATCAAAGTATCTTTGGATGAAAAAGAGGGTGGTGAAGTTAGTCTGTCAAAAGCAAAACTTGTTAGTGCAAGTTTGTGAGAAAACTGATTCTGGACAGAAAGTAAAAGGCACTGTTGCATGCACTTAAAATCCTCCAATGGGTCCACTCTTCTGGACTTAAGGGTTTTGCAAGATGGGCTATAAGCAGGAAAAGAAATCATAGCTAAAAGGGCAAGTTAAATGATGGTTGCTGTAGAAATCACCATGCTGGACTAGAATGAAAAAGAGGTTGATTCACTCAAATATTTCAAAGGGCAACTCCGGGTTTTTGCATAAGGTTGAATTACATACTACTACTAACATCCCACAATTTTGGTGGAGGTTTTAAAAGAATATTTAAATAGGTTGCAGTGCAAAATTGCCCACTGGACCAGATTTGAAAACTTGGTGTAGAACTCAAAATATCCAATGAATGAAATATATTTTTGCATAAAAGTGATTTAAAAACATCACATGACATCCCCAAATTTTGGTTGGAATCTTAAATAAATTTATCAAATGGTTTTAGTTCAAAAAGAGCTCCAAAACTAATGAAAAATCATTTTAAGGAATAAAGCTCAGAGAGAAATAATTTTGCAAATAAATTCCGCTGATAATAGAAATGTTTTTCTTGAAAGGGCAAACAAGTCCAATAATATATTTGGAAAGTTTTTCACTTGAGGTAAAAACTTGTGACGCCCCGAGACCGATGTGCCAGGTGTCGTCCAGTATTTGCTGTCATTGCCATGTCTTTTGCTTGCGTGTTGCATTTCATCATGTCATCATGTGCATAGCATCATCATGTTTTCAAAACTTGCATCCGTCCCGGCCTCCTCGTTCTCTCCGTTGTCCGTTCTGAGCCCAGACACACTTGCACGCGCCCGTGTCCAAAATATTATTTTATTAGTGGTCAGAAAATGTTCTCGGAATGGGATGAAAGTTGGCATATGGTGTTGTTACGTTGTTAGTAGGTCGCCTGCCAAGTTTCATCGCATTTGGAGCTCGTTTGATAGCCCAACCGTTAAACTAGAGCGGCAATATAGCCGGTCTAACATCGGATGTTTTCGGTCTCCGAAAACCGTGCCGGGCTACATCTCTCCCCTCTTTTCTCAGACCAACCCGCTCTTCACAATCTGCCAGACCCAACCTAACCTCTCTCGTGAGCCCGCAGACCTCCTCGGGCGCGTCCAAAAGTTGTCCCGAACCCGACCCGGACTGTCGCCACCGTTATGTCCGGATCATCCCCAAACATCTACAAAACGTCACCGTTTCCTTGTTTGGACTCCCTAACCCATTCATCTCCGACCGTCCTATCTATATTCTGTATGTATAGACCACCCGAACCTTATAAATGAGGAGCCTTGTCCCATCTTCCCAGCCGCCGCCGCCAGCATCTTCCACCTCGGGATCCTCCCAGATCGGATCGATCTAATAGACCAGCGCCACATAGCCTCCTCCTCCATCCACAGCTGCCCTCCTCTGCTCATTCTTCCCCGAGCATGCTTCCCCGCGCAGCAAGTAGGAGCCGCAACCCCTGCTTCCCCTCGTGCTACCCGTGCGCCGCTGCGAGCAGCACCAGCGCCTGCGTCCCCGTCGGCCTTTGGCCCTGCAGCAACCTCGCCAGAGCACCGAATCAGGAGGCTTTTGCACCATGGCGTCAAATGAAGCTTTGTAGCCGCCATGCCCGACGCCTCCCAGGGAGCTCCTTGCAGCCTTCTGTCCGCTTCGTCTCATGCCGGACCTCGCCGGTGCGATCCCGACCCCCTTGCGCCCTTGATTCTCTCCCTTATGCCCTCTAACCTCCCCTGCTCTTCCCTCTCCTCTTCTGAGCAAGGAGCAGGACCACTTCATCCATGGCGCCGCCCTCGCCTCGTCTCGATCCGGTGGATTCGAACGCCAAGTCCTCACCGAACCAGAAGGAGCGAGCTCCATGGCCACCCGTCCCCTTGCAGCACCAGCCGCCGCTGGGAGTTTCACATCGCGCCGCCCGGGTTCTGCATCCTCTGCCGGACCTCCCCTACTTCGCCTTGGTCCGCCGCCACTGCCCATCGCGTCGTCCTTCGTCAAGTCCTGCGCTGCCGCCGTTCGAGAGGAGGACGACGGAGCCGTGCCCCTGCGTTGACTTCTCATCGAGACGCTCCAGCCGGCCCATCGCTTCAGCCCGCCAGCGAATCCACCAAAGCCCAGCCACCCGCTGCTAGTTTTGTTTTTCCTGCAGGCCTCCCTCTTCATCTGGTCGGGCCAGGCCCAAAGTGAGCAGCTCCCACCAGCCCAGTTCCCTCAGATTTCAGCCCATTTGTTTTTTTCCTTTGTCCAGCGAATTTTGCATTTAACGAGTGCATGCATATTACAGAAATGCCATTTTCTTGCATTGCTCATAATTAAATAACTGTGCACCGGATTAAAATGATCTCTATATGAAACTTGCTTAGAATTTCATCTAGTTTAATAATATGCAACTTTCATGCATGTTTAAAATGTCCAAAATGCTGTTTGTTTAAATTTGCTCCTATGTCATGTTAAAATGATTTAATTCATAACTTAATAACCGTAGCTCCAAACCTAATAAACTTTATATGTAAATGGGGTAGAATAATGCCTAGTATAACATGGTGGCCTTACTTTGCATGTTTAACAACTCTAAAATTGTGTTTAGGGCAGAACAGTACCAAACCTAATATATGCATATGAGGAGTTTCCGGACTTGTTGTTTTGTTGTTCCGGCCTCATTTAAACTTGCCTAGATAGGTAGTTTTATTTTGCTTCACCCTCTTGCCATTTTAATCAACATTTAACCTTGTTGGATACATAAACGAGATCGAAGTAAATAACTTGTCGTGGTGTTTCGTCAACATGCAACTTGTTGCATATTGAGCTCCACTTAATTTGTAGGATTGTTTGTGCACTTTGCCATGTCATGCATATTTAAACCGGACATGCATCATACTTGATTGTGCATCGTGCCATGCTTATGTGGTGGTTGTTTACCATGATTGTTTGCTCCTTTCCGGTGTTGCTTCTTCGGGTTGGTTCCGATAACGTCGCATTTGTGAGGATCCGTTCGACTTCGTCCGTTTGTCTTCTTCATGGACTCGTTCTTCTCCCTTGCGGGATTTCAGGCAAGATGACCATACCCTCGAAATCACTTCTATCTTTGCTTGCTAGTGGCTCGCTCTTTTGCTATGCCTATGCCGCAATACCTACCACTTGCTTATCATGTCTCCTATATTGTTGAACCAAGCCTCTAACCCACCTTGTCCTAGCAAACCGTTGATTGGCTATGTTACCGCTTTGCTCAGCCCCTCTTATAGCGTTGTTAGTTGTAGGTGAAGATTGAAGTTTGTTCCTTGTTGGAACATGGAGATCGTTCCTTGTTGGAACATTGTTTTACTTGTTGGGATATCACAATATATCTTATTTAATTAATGCATCTATATACTTGGTAAAGGGTGGAAGGCTCGGCCTTATGCCTGGTGTTTTGTTCCACTCTTGTCGCCCTAGTTTCTGTCATATCGGTGTTATGTTCCCGGATTTTGCGTTCCTTACGCGGTTGGGTTATAATGGGAACCCCTTGACAGTTCGCTTTGAATAAAACTCCTCCAGCAAGGCCCGGTTTTACCATTCGCCACCTAGCCTTTTTCCCTTGGGAGTCGCACATCCCGAGGGTCATCTTTATTTTAACCCCCCGGGCCAGTGCTTGTCTAAGTGTTGGTCTGAACTAGAGCCCCTTGCAGCGCCACCTCAGGGAAACTCGAGGGCTGGTTTTAGTTGTACAGATTGCTTATCCGGTGTTGCCTTGAGAACGAGATATGTGCAGCTCCTATCGGGATGTCGGCGCATCGGGTGGTCTTGCTGGACTTGTTTTACCATTGTCGAGGATGTCTTGTAGAACCGGGATACCGAGTCTGATCGGAATGTCTCGGGAGGAGGTCTATTCCTTCGTTGACCGTGAGAGCTTGTGATGGGCTAAGTTGGGACACCCCTGCAGGGATTTGAACTTTCGAAACTCGTGCCCGCGGTTATGGGCAGATGGGAATTTGTTAATGTCCAGTTGTAGAAAACCTGAAGTTGACCTTGATTAACATGCATCAACCGCGTGTGTTACCGTGATGGTCTCTTTCCGGCGGAGTCCGGGAAGTGAACACGGTGTTGGAGTTATGCTTGACGTAGGTTGTTCTAGGATCACTTCTTGATCATACTTTTAACGACCGTGCTTTGCCTTCTCTTCCCGCTCTCATTTGCGTATGTTAGCCACCATATATGCTAGCCGCTTGCTGCAGCTCCACCTCATACCTTTACCTTACCCATAAGCTTAAATAGTCTTGATCGTGAGGGTGCGAGATTGCTGAGTCCCTGTGACTCACAGATACTTCCAAAACCAGTTTGCAGGTGCTGATGTTACCAAGCAAGTGACGCAACCAAGCCCAAGGAGGAGCTCGATGAAGATCTTGTCCTTTGTGTTGTTTCGCTCTAGTAGATCAGTAGTGGAGCCCAGTTGGGGTCGATCGGGGACCTTGTCGCATTTGGGGTTCTTCTTTTATTTTGGTTCCGTAGTCGGACCTTGATTGTATTTGGTTGATGTAATGCTTTATTCATGTAATTGTGTGAAGTGGCGATTGTAAGCCAACTATGTATCTCTTTCCCTTATGTATTACATGGGTTGTGTGAAGGTTACCTCACTTGCGACATTGCTTTCAATGCGGTTATGCCTCTGAGTCGTGCTTCGACACGTAGGAGATATAGCCGCATCCAGGGCGTTACAAAACTCCATAATAATAAGGAAAAGAATGGCTCTGAAATCAAAAGGAAATCCAGAAAATAAAAGTTTAAATTTCCTGGCAAAATTTTAATTAATAAAACAAGGTTAAAATTTTGGGGTGTCACAATATCGATGGATCGCGTGAAGCAACAGATTTTTTTGTGGGGGAGAAGCACCTAGTTTAAAAGGAAAAATTGCGGTACACTCACAACACTCCTGTCGCGGTCGCATTGCACCCCACACATGTTCGGTCCTGCACATGGCTCACGCAAACGGAACGCGCTTCGGCTTGCCTCTTCACTGACACGTGGGACTGCACTTGGAGAAACCGACCATGCGCCAAACTCCACCCACCCACCGCGCGAAAATCCTCCCCCCCCCACACCCAAAAATTCCCCCCAAATCCGATTCAACCACCCTTCGGCCAACTAGCCAATAATATTCC
>NC_041384.1:512113909-512193103 GCF_002162155.2 Triticum dicoccoides | reverse complement strand
TGTCCCCCTCCACTCCATTCGCTCCGCCAAAGCCGCCCTCCCCGTCGAGCCGATACATCGGCACCGCGGTTCGGCGATCCTCTCGCTCCCACAGTACGCTCTCATAGACTGCCGTCCTCTAGCTGCGCCGCCACCTCTGGCTACGTTCTTGTGGAGGCGCACGGCGGTCAGCGTCGGCACCGCTGGCGACGTTCGTGTGGAGACGCACGGCGGTCAGCTTCTCCCACGGTACGCGCATTCTAGACTGAGGCCCTGTTCATGTCGGTGTAGCGCTGAATGTTAGCTGATAGACGTTGTTAATCTCACTGTTTGCCAAAGTAGTTTACTGTCAATATGCTCTACTTAAGAAGCTTCCTTGCCTTGTTCTGCACTCAATCTGCTTAGCTGAGATGGCATGCCAAGGCCGATTAGTTGCTAAAATATCCTGCCATATATTTATTGTGATGTAGATTGCCATGGTCTAGTAGCCAATCTGTTAGGTGAAATAGCTCTACATCGTTTTATACTCGATCTTTGTTGCTACGATGGCCTTCGATAGTTCGATGGCTGTGTGATCGGCCTCATTGACTGCTGAAACAGCCTGCCATAATTTGGCACTCAAATCTGTTTGCTAAATTAGCTTTACATATATTTCGTTACTTAGATCTGCTCGTCCAAATATCTTGCCATAGCTTTAGACATCGACCTAGGTATTTTTTTCTGGCCTTCATAAAAAAGCATATATGTTTTTCCTATAATATCTAGTAGACGAACTAATTTGTATGTCTAATAGATGGAAAGGACTTGGATAACTTCTGCTCGAAGATTCTCCGCTGCATATGTCGAGGGGGTTGAAAACTTCATGAACTTTATCAGAGCTGAGTATGGTGGTCCGAAATCAGATGTGCTCTGCCCGTGTAGTACAAACCCCATTCTGCACATATATTTCATGAACTTTCTGGCCTTCTGAGACATTTTCCAATTACACCAAGATTGCAGAGGTTGTTTCATGCTGCTGAAACAAGAGAGGATGTACTGTGGCATTCTAGGAACCAGGAGTACAAAGATCAGAATGTAATGAGCCATCCATCTCATGGTAGTGAGTGGAAAAGCTTGAATGATAAACACAAAGAGTTTGCTGCTGACCCGAGAAACATTAGACTTTGCTTAGCTTCAGATGAATTTAACCCATTTGGCCACCAGAGCGCCATATATAGCATGTGGCCAGTGCTTGTTATCCCTTACAACATGCCTCCAAATGTCTGCACCAAAGAATCAAACTACATGATGGCCTTGCTCATCCCAGGTCCAAAAAGTCCTGGAAAGGATTTTGATTTGTTCATGGAGCCTCTTGTGGAGGAACTTCAACAGCTATGGAAGGGTGTTCTCACTTGAGACCTATATAGCAGCCCACCAGCTGATTTCTTTCTGCGTGCTGTTATAATTTGGTGCATCCATGATTATCCGGCTTTGGGCACTATGTCAGGGCGAACGACACATGGTTACAATGCATGTGTTCGCTATGACAGGAATCTGCTGTCATACGCAATACTTAGCAAGATCTGTTACATTGGACACCGTCGTTTCCTTGCCAAGGACAAGCCGCTTCCTAGAAAATACTGAAGACATGTGTTCAATGCAAAGCATGAAAACCGTGATGCGCCAAAGAGGCTCACCGCCGATGAGTTGCAAGTGGAATTAGAGAAGGTCAGGCATATTACACCAGAAAACCATCATGATAATGGTAGCGGGAAAAGGAAGTGTGGCAGGGTAGAAGAGTGATTATTGTTTACCCGCAGGTCCACTTTGTGGGACTTGGAGTATTGGAAAGATTTGGATCTGCGGCATAATCTTGATGTGATGCACATCGAGAAAAATATATGTGACAGTATTATCGGCACACTTCTTAATATTGAAGGCAAGACAAAAGATACCTTAAAATCTAGGATTGATTTGACACACCTGGGTATCAGACAGGATTTGCAGGTGCAAGATGAAGGTAAACCACGGGATATGGCACCAGCTGTGTACGTCTTGGACAAGGTAAAAAGAAAAGAATTCTGCGAGGTCCTGTCACGTGTGATATTCCCACATGGATTTGCTTCCAACCCTGAAAGGAGAGTCAATGCAGATGGAAACAAGGTACAAGGGTTGAAAACTCATGACTGCCACGTCCTACTTCAAAGGGTTTTACCTGTTATCCTTAGAGGATTGGGCCGCCCTGACTTATACAGAGCAGTTGCAGAGTTGGGACAATTCTTCAGGGAACTTTGCAGTAGGAATATCATGATAGATGCTTTGGAGCGTCTTAGAGACAAGATACCAACTATCCTATGCAACCTTGAGAAGATATATCCTCCAGCCTTCTTTGATGTGATGGTGCATTTGGCTGTTCATCTACCTGATGAGGCACTACTTAGAGGTCCAGTACAGTATGGCTGGATGTACCCTATTGAAAGGCGGCTAGGCACTTTCAAGGGCTATGTTAGGAACAGAGCTAGACTCGAGGGTTCCATTGCAGAGGCCTACATTGCTACAAAAGCGTTGACATTCTGCTCAAAGTACATTGAAACAGCTGATCAGCTTAGCAAAGAGGTGGGTGAAGACAATACCGGGCTCAATGTTTTCGATTATTCTGTTCGAGTTACAGGGAAGAGTCGACAAGAGGACAAACCTAAAGATTTGGACAAAATGGTTTGGTATGTGTTGAATAACTGTCCTGAGATACTACCTTATATCAAGTAAGTGCAGTACTACAGCTTATACATCATAATCTACCAAACTTGCAGCACATTCTTATATATTTAGATGTTTGACGTGATCACTATGTTGTGCAACATCTACAAAGAGGAGTTACTGCCGCAAAATCCAAGAAACATTGACAAACTGGTTATGGCAGGATTTGCGAAATGGTTCAAGAACCATGTAAGCTTTTGAAGTGCACTGTCAATTTTTTTAATATTTTGAGTACATAAGATGATCAGCTTGTCTATTTTCTAACCATAGGTTAAGAAGATGCGGGAGCATGGGCAGGCAGTTGATGATGCCCTTTACTCACTAGAAATGGGTCCTGATACTCGGGTAAGACATTATGAATCTTGCGTTGTTGGAGATGTGCGCTACAACACCCTTGCACGAGACGAAGGCAGGAAGACACAAAACAATGCCATCATGAGCACGTATACGTATGACAAAGAGACAACTGAAATGTATGCTAACATAACAGACATTGTTCGGTTGTAGTATATCTCCAGTTTCGAGGATCATCGGTGTGTGGTTCTGTTGTGCTGTCGTTGGTATAACATGTTTTCCAGGATCGCAAAACCCAGAGCTGATGATTATTTCAAATCCATCAATGTCAAGGCGGCGTACCAGACCAATGAGCCTTTTATTTTGGCAAATCAAGCAACACAGATATTTTTCTTGGAAGACACATTTGCACGTAGCCGTGACTGGAGAGTATTGCAAAGGTTTGAGCAGAGGAATTCATTTAATGAAGTTGCACAACAAGATGATGCTTACACTGCTCCTGATGTACAAGATAACACATATGTTCCTAATATCTTTGAGAACCATCACGTCAATGACGCCGAAGAAAAGATTGTCTGTCGTGCTGTGGACATACAAGAGTTGATCAAGAAGAAGCCAACGTTCGAGGATGTTGAGGACGAAGAAGAAGATGACACTGTCGGGAATTATGATTCAGACTGATACACATGTCGAAGATGTTGACGCTGCTGCTACGGATGATGATTACATTGCTTTTGTCGTATTTGCCTGTCAGAAGACGTTTTTTATCTACTATGTGAAATTGTGTTTTCTATGACAACTGAAACCTGATGAACATGTTGTTTAGTATTTTGCTGTGAGAACATCACTTGTTATGTATGCTGATTTGTGTTTGGTGATTGTATGACAACTAAAACATGATGACATTGTTGTTTAGTTGTACTCATATTTGGCTGTGAAACTTGAATTTGATGACATAGTTTGCTGTTGGACTACAATTTGCTCGACGTCTTCGAATGAGAACAAAGCTGACCCGACAGGGCCTCTGCTATTTATTTATTTATATGAGCAAAAGGGGATACCCCCTGATTTCCGTTAATAGAAATCATTAGATGTTCAAAAAACTACACCCAGCCTGCTACACAGGTTTCATTGATTACTAGTTTCAGCAAAGTGCTCATGTCGTAGCCACTGAATACATCACGAGTGCTACATACACTGCAAATAAAGAGACAATCATCCTACAGAGCACATCGATTTTGCCCATTATCTTCACAAGCTCTTTCATCTCCTCATTGCTGTCAAGGTCGTTTAGCAACTGTTGCTTGGCCATGATCAGAGGAACTGCATCTTTAACCTTCTGCTCTGCATCTTCCTCTTCTGTCATTCCTTCAGTTACTTGTCCAACACCCCAACCTGCTGGTATTGGGATTCCTCGGCTAACCAAATAATCAGCGTAGTTGCATTCCCCCACATCAGCAACTTCCCAGAAATACAAATCACATGAATCTTCCCTTTTCTGCATGAATCAAATTGGTAGATCATCAACCAAACTATTAAAAAAATCAGCAACTGAAAGCAGCAGAACAACACTTAAACATATTATTACCCCATGATTCGGGCATTTGTAGAAGACTCGACCAGGATTGCGGATTGTGATTGAGACACGACGGATGACTCTGCGTGATTTGCAGCAGTGGCACCACACCAACGGCAGCGGGTTGCGATGAGCAATCGGCTGCGGTGCGCGTGCCGGCGAGGGTGTGATGAGACCCACATGCGATGGTACGGGTTGCGACTTGCGCATATCTGGTTGTTGCCTGCTGAAGAGCAGGTGGACGAGCAGCCATCGGACATGGTCGCTGCGCCCAGAGCTTCTGATGCTAGGCAGAGTAAGTAGAGAAGAGGAGAAGCGAACGTTGGATATGTCAGTTTCATTACTTGCAGAGTAGCATAGCACCATATATAGTCATAGTCTAGGTTTGGATTCGAACCAGCTACAGGAGCACGTCTTTCTTTTTTCTAAAACTCGGCAACGTCTCTTTACTGGTACACTAGCTTGTTCTGTACGCCTTCCCAAGTCTTTGATTTTCTTTCCCTTTTTTTGCAAGGACCTGACAGCTGGGACCCACCGGAAGGGCCTCTGTATTTCGCGAAAAAACGTTCCCCCCGCTGACATGTCGGACCTACCAGCTATATCTTTGCATGCAAGGAAGTGCCTCCTTATTACGCACAAAAAATGAATACCCCCCTGCTAGCTGGGACCCACCATAGTGGGAGGATGACTTGTGGTCCAACAAAGTTGACGGGGATGGAGGGCTTTGTCAACTTAGTCAATATGAACGATTCTAGCTCCAGTGACCGTACGATGTCCATCCAACGGGCATAGTGCTTCTTCAACCTATGGTCTTCTTGCTCCAGCCGCCCAAAGCAGCGCCGGTCGTGCCGCATGCTCCTACCTCCCGTGGCCGGCTGTGCAGCCGCGGAGGCCTCACCGCCCCCTACTATTCCCACTGCTAGCCAGGCCCTGCGGCGACGGCAGCCTCACACCGCAGCCGAACCAGTGAACCCTCGTACTCCTCTCAGTGCGGGCTTCCACTGTCGCGTCTTCCCCGGCTCCACGTCGTCCCCTTCCTAGGCCTCGCCGTTCTCCACCGCCGTAGTGCTCTCCGCGCGGCGTGGTCAACGTGGTCAAGGAACGACTTCCATCGGAAGAGTACTGTACGTGGAGAGGCTGACAGCTGGGTCCACGGCCACAGCCCAGTTTTTTTGTGATTTGCCAAGTAAGTCGCTTTGTAAGGCCTGTTGGGCTGCAAATCTTTCAAGATGAGGAGAGCTTTCATTTGGCTGGCCGAGAAAATGGCCCATCAGTAATGAGAAATGGGCTGTACATTTTTAAAACACATCAAACCGGCAATTAGTTTCAAATATCTTTTTTTTCATTTCAAGATTTTAAATTACATTAATTTTTATGCGTGGAAAATTTGTTGGATTTTATATTGATATACATTTATTTTTAAAATCAGTTTGGATGTGAGTCGAAATTTCGGGATTAAAAACAGTTCGGACCGCACCAAAATATGCAAAATTTCGTATAATTTTTTAACTGTGGCCACAATTTGGGCTGTAATGCTAACAAAAAGAATATGGGCTCCAAAAAAACCTTAAGAATTAGCAAATGGGCTGAAAATTATTAGAAATAATGGCAGATGGGTTGTATGCTGTTTTCCACAGATTTGAGGCTTTCCTAAAAAAAGGTTGACGCACAAGTAGTGATTGTTGGATGTCCATCCAACGGCCGTCGTGCTTCTTCAATCTCTGCTCTTCCTGCTCCAGCCGCTCAAATAGGCGCCGACGGGACTGCCTGCTCCTTCCTCCTCGCGGCCGGCTCTGCTGCCGCGCAGGCCTCACCGCCCCACCATACTCCCATCGCTGGCCTAGCCATCCCTCTACTCACCCACACCTGTTGTTATTCTCCGGCGATGGCAGACAAACCAGTAAACCCTCATACAGTCGTACTCCCCTCCGCGTGGGAAACAACTACCGAGTTTTCCCTGCCTCCGTGTCGTTCCCTTCCTAGGCCTCGCCGTCGTCCACCGCCCTGGTGCTCTCGGCGCGGCCTGATCAACGTGGTTAACGACCGACATGCATCTGAAGTGGACTGTACGTGGAGAGGCCGACAGTTGGGTCCACGGCCGCACGCAAGGAAATGCCTCCTTATTACGCGCAAAATAATGATTCCTCCACCTGACATCAGGGACCCACCGAAAAGGCCTCTGTATTTCACGAAAAAACGTTACCGCCGCTGACAGCTCGGACCCACCAGCTATATCTTTGCACGCAAGGAAGTGCCTCCTTATTACGCACAAAAAAAATGAATACTCCCCCTGTTAGCTGGGACCCAATATAGTGGCAGGCTAATTTGTGGGCCTACTAAGTTGACGGGGATGGAGGGCTTTCTCAACTTAATCAATAATGCATGATTCTAGCTCCAGTGACCGTATGATGTCCATCCAACGGCCGTAGTGCTTCTTCAACCTCTAGTCTTCTTGCTCCAGCCGCCCAAACCGGCGCCGGTCGTGCCTCGTGCTCCTTCCTCCTATGGCCGGCTGCGATGCGGCGGAGGCCTCACCGCCCCCTACTACTCCCACTGCTGGGCAGGCCATCCCTCTACTCACCCACACCCCCTATTACTCTGTGGCGACGGCAGCCTCACACCGCAGCGAACCAGTGCCCTCGTACTCCTCTACGTGTGGGCATCCACTGCCGCATCTTCCCCGGCTCCGCTTCGTCCCCTTCCTAGGCCTCGCCGTCGTCCACCGCCCTGGTGCGCTCGGCGCGGCGTGGTCAACGTGGTCAAGGAACGGCTTCCATCGGACGTGGACTGTACGTGGAGAGGCTGACAGCTGGGTCCACGGCCGCAGCAAGGAAGTGCCTCCTTATCACGTGCAAAATAATTATTCCTCCACCTGACAGCAGGGACCCACCGGACGGGCCACCAGTATTTTGCGAAAAAATATGTTTCGCCCTAACTGCTGGGACCCACCGGACGGGCCACCATATTTTGCAAAAAAATGTTCCCCCCGCTGTTAGCTCGGACCCACCGGAAGTGCCTCCTTATTACGCACAAAAAAATGAATACTCCCCCGGCTAGTTGGGACCCACCTTGGTGGGAGGCTGACTTGTGGACCTACTATGTTGACGGGGACGAAGGGCTTTGTCAACTTAGTCAATATAAAGGATTCTAGCTCCATTGACCGTACGATGTCCATCCAACGGCCGTAGTGCTTCTTCAACCTCTAGTCTTCTTGCTCCAGCCGCCCAAACAGCGCCTGTCGTGCCGCATGCTCCTGCCTCCCGTGGCCGGCTATGCTGCCGCGGAGGCCTCACCGCCCCCTACTGTTCCAACCGCTGGCCAGGCCCTGCGGCGATGGTAGCCTCACACCGCAGCCGAACCAGTGAACCCTCGTACTCCTCTCCGCGCGCGCGGGCTTCCACTGCCGCGTCTTCCCTGGCTCCCCGTCGTCCCCTTCCTAGGCCTCGCCGTCGTCCACCGCCCTGGTGCTCTCGGCGCGGCGTGGTCAACATGGTCAAGGAATGACTTCCATCAGACGTGCACTGTACGTGGAGAGGCTGACAGCTGGGTCCACGGCGGCAGCAAGGAAGTGCCTCCTTATTACGCGGAAAATAATGATTCCTCCACCCGACAGCAGGGACCCACCGGATGGGCCACCGTATTTTGCGAAAAAATGTTTCCCCCCTGACTACTGGGACCCACCAGCTACACCTTCGCACGCAAGGAAGTGCCTGACAGTCGGGACCCACCTGGTCGAAACGTACGTAGCATTGTCATTCTGGTCGCGAACGTGTACGTACATATATACTGGTGGATGTAGAGGCGCGCACGTGTCGTAGTAGAGGCGCGTACATGTCGTAGTAGAGGCGCGCACATAGCATGTACACTTACGTACAATGGCCAGGGTGCAAGAAAGAAAATACGGCCACATATGTGTACATACGGGCGGGGTCTCGAACGCCTACTCACGCATACGTACGGCGAGGGCTCATGTACATGGCTGGGTCGGAACGGAGAAACAACATCTTCGTCGTGTTCATGGGTCGGAACGGAATGTGTGGTCGTGTTCATCGGGAGGGCTTGGACGGAAGAGGCGATGGAAACGAGGCCTGGCGTACCGCACAACGGAGGAAACGGACCTTCTACGGTCGAAACTGGGGTCCTGTTGATCGGGATGGGTGTGGCGTACCGCAAAACAGAGGAAACAGACCTCCTACGGTCGAAACGGGGGTCCTGTTGATCGGGAGGGGTGTGGCATACCGCAAAACGGAGGAAACAGACCTCCTACAGTCGAAACGGGGGTCTTGTTGATCGGGAGGGGTGTGGCGTACCGCAAAACGGAGGAAACGGACTTGTGTTGGAGCGCTACGGTCGAAACGGGGGTTTTGTTCATCGGGAGGGGTGTGGCGTACCGCAAAACGGGACTCCACGGGATACTGTTCATCTCCACCGTCGACCCCCTCCAGCCTCCACGAGCTACTGTTCATCCACCATCGACCTCCTCCAGCCTCCACGAGCTCCTGTTTATCCAGCCTCCACCGCGCGCTACTCCACCGGCTACTGTTCAACCACCCCTCCACCGTCTACTATTCATCCAGCCCTCCACACCACGGGGTCCTGTTCAACCACCCCTCCACGGGCACCCCTCCGCCGTCTACTATTCATCCTGCCCTCCACACCACAGGGTCCTGTTCATCCACCCCTCCACGGGCACCCCTCCACCGTCTACTGTTCATCCAGCCCTCCACCACACCACGGGGTCCTGTTCATCCAGAGGCAATGCCACCGCTCACTGTTCATCCACCCCCCCCCAACACTCACTGTTCATCCCATTGATCGGCTTCAGTTAGCAGCAGTAGCCAAGGAATCGCTCGATCGGGTTCAGTTAACAGCCATCGATCGATCGCTCGGGTTCAGTAACGCGTAGCCTGTAGTGCAATCGCTTGGGTTCAGTTAGAGCTCAATGCCTTGCTCGGGTTCAGTTAGAGCCAACGCCTCACACACACGCGCGCGTACGTGTATGAGAGAAATGCGCATCGCTCGGCCCCCGACCTCCCACCGTAACCGGGAACTCTCCGAAATTTTCCTCCCCCTCGCTTCTACCACGGTTTTTTCCGTCATGGACGGCCCAAAGAATGTCATGCAGCTGCGTCTCCGGCCCGCCCAGGACGAAAAGCCCATTTTCTGTCATGATTTTTTGTCATAGAAGTAGGAGCCCACCACATCTATGATGATACTGGGTTTTGTCACACTTATCATCATAGAAGTGTCATATGTATGACAGAAAAAAATTCATTCGACCCAAAATGTCACGGATGTGTCTTTTTTTTGTAGTGTTCCTACTCCTACTAGGAGGGGGAAAGGAAGGAGGAGAGGGAGAAGGAAAGGGGGCGCCGCCCCCTTCCCTAGTCTAATTCGGACCAGAGGGGGAGGGGGCGTGCGGCCTGCCCTGGCCATCCCTCTCTCTCTCTACACTAAGGCCCATGTGGCCCATTAGTTCCCTGGGGGGTTCCGTTAATCCTCCAGCACTCCGGTTTTCTCTGAAATCACCCGGAACACTTCCGGTGTCCGAATATAGCCGTCCAATATATCAATCTTTATGTCTCAGCCATTTCGAGACTCCTCATCATGTCCGTGATCATATCCGGGACTCTGAACTACCTTCGGTACATCAAAACACATAAACTCATAATATCGATCGTCACTGAACGTTAAGCGTGCGGACCCTATGGGTTCGAGAAATTATGTAGACATGACCGAGACTCATCTCCAGTCAATAACCAATAGCGGAACCTAGACGTTCATATTGGCTCCTACATATTCTACGAAGATCTTTATCGGTCAAACCTCATAACAACATACATTGTTGTTCCCTTTGTCATCAGTATGTTACTTTCCCGAGATTTGATCGCCGGTATCTCAATACCTAGTTCAACCTTGTTACCGGCAAGTCTCTTTACTCGTTCCGTAATGCATCATCCCGCAACTAACTCATTAGTCATATTACTTGCAAGGCTTATAGTGATGTGTATTACCGAGAGGGCCCAGAGATACCTCTCCGATACTCGGAGTGACAAATCCTAATCTCGATCTATGCCAACTCAACAAACACCATCGGAGACACCTGTAGAGCATCTTTATAGTCACCCAGTTACATTGTGACGTTTGATAGCACACTAAGTGTTCCTCCGGTATTCGGGAGTTGCATAATCTCATAGTCATAGGAACATGTATAAGTTATAGAGAAAGCAATAGCAACAAACTAAACGATCATCGTGCTAAGTTAACGGATGGGTCAAGTCAATCACATCATTCTCTAATGATGTGATCCTGTTAATCAAATGACAACTCATGGCTATGGTCAGGAAACATAACCATCATTGATTCAATGAGCTAGTCAAGTAGAGGCATACTAGTGACACTCTATTTGTCTATGTATCCACACATGTACTAAGTTTCCGGTTAATACAATTCTAGCATGAATAATAAACATTTATCACAATATAAGGAAATATAAATAACAACTTTATTATTGCCTCTAGGGCATATTTCCTTCAGCCACACCCTGTCCATGAGGGTGCAGGGCGCGTCCCCTGCCTCGTTGGCCCCCTGGGACTCCACCGACCTCAACCACAACTCCATATTTTCATGTTCGGGGAGAAAAAATTAGAGAGAAGGATTCATCGCGTTTTACGATACGGATCCGCTGCCAAGCCCTAATCTTCCTCGGGAGGGCTGATCCGGAGTCCATTCGGGGCTCCGAAGAGGGGAATCCGTCGCCATCGTCATCATCAACCTTCCTCCATCACCAATTTCATGATGCTCACCACCGTGCGTGAGTAATCCCATCATACGCTTGCTGGACGGTGATGGGTTGGATGAGATTTACCATGTAATCGAGTTAGTTTTGTTAGGGTTTGACCCCTAGTATCCATTATATTCTAAGATTGATGTTGCCATGACTTTGATATGCCTAATGCTTGTCACTAGGGGCCGAGTGCCATGATTTCAGATCTGAACCTATTATGTTTTCATGAATATATGTGAGTTCTTGATCCTATCTTGCAAGTCAATAGTCACCTACTATGTGTTATGATCCGGCAACCCCGAAGTGACAATAATCAGGACCACTCCCGGCGATGACCGTAGTTTGAGGAGTTCATGTATTCACTAAGTGTTAATGTTTTATCCGGTACTCTATTAAAAGGAGGCCTTAATATCCCTTAGTTTCCAATAGGACCCCGCTGCCACGGGAGTAGGACAAAAGATGTCATGCAAGTTCTTTTCCATATGCACGTATGACTATATTCAGAATACATGCCTACATTACATTGATGAACTGGAGCTAGTTCTGTGTCACCCTATGTTATAACTGTTGCATGAGGAATCGCATCCGACATAAGTATCCATCATTGATCCATTGCCGATGAGCTTTTCACATATTGATCTTTGCTTAGTTACTTTTCCGTTGCCACTGTTATGATTGCTACAAAAACTACTACTATTACTTTTGCCACCGTTACCATTACTTCCATACTACTTTGCTACTAAACACTTTGCTGCAGATATTAAGTCTTTCAGGTGTGGTTGAATTGACAACTTAACTGCTAATACTTGATAATATTCTTTGGCTCCCCTTGTGTCGAATCAATAAATTTGGGTTGAATACTCTATCCTCGATAACTGTTGCGATCCCCTATACTTGTGGGTTATCAAGACTATTTTCTGGCGCCGTTGCCGGGGAGCATAGCTCTATTCTTTGAGTCACTTGGGATTTATATCTATTGATCACTATGAGGAACTTGAAAGATGAAAGAACCAAGATTTTTCCCTCAACTACGAGGGGAGGTAAGGAACTGTCATCTAGCTCTGCACTTGATTCACCTTCTGTTATGAGTAAATTTACGACACCTACACATGTTATTGATTCTGATATGTCGCATGTTATTGATGATGCCACTTCTACCATGCATGATGCTTATGACGAAACTACTTCTATGCTTGATAATACTGTGCCATTAGGTGAATTTCTTGATGAACAAGTTGCTAGGGTTAGAGAGAATGAAATTATTGAAACAAATAATATTGATGAAAGTGATGATGAAGATTCTCCCCTAGATATGAATTGCCTGATGTGCCAGAGGGTTATGTCATGGACGAAGAAACTGCTTGAGACCTTTTTGCTTGCAAAGATAGATATGATCTTAAGAAACTGTTAGCTAAGGTGAAAGAAAAGTCTTTGAATTCTAGAATGAAATATGACCATGCTTTTGCTACTTCACCTATCTGTATTTCTGATAAGGATTATGATTTCTCTGTAGATCCTGAGTTAATTACTTTGGTTGAATCTGATCCTTTTTATGGCTATGAATCTGAAACTGTTGTGGCACATCTTACTAAATTGAATGATATAGCCACCCTATTCACTCATGAGGAAAAAATTCGTTACTACTATATCCTTAAGTTATTTCAGTTCTCATTAAAGGGTGATGCTAAAACATGGTTTAATTCTCTTGCTCCTGGTTGTGTGCGTAGTCCCCAGGATATGATTTATTACTTCTGTGCTAAATATTTCCCCGCTCATAAGAAATAAGCTACCTTAAGGGAAATATATAATTTTGTGCAAATTGAAGAAGAGAGTCTCCCACAAGCTTGGGGGAGGATTCTCCGATTTCTTAATGCCTTGCCTGATCATCCTCTCAATAAAAATGAAATACTTGATATCTTTTATAATGGACTAATCGATGCTTCCAGAGACCACCTGGATAGTTGTGCTGGTTGTGTTTTCAGGGAAAAAACTGTTGAGCAAGCTGAATTGCTATTGAATAATATAGTAAGTAATGATAATGATTGGACACTTCCTGAACCAACTCCTAAGCCAACTCCGAAGAAAAGGGGTATTCTATTTCTCAGTCCTCATGATTAGTCCTGGCCATGGGCCGCTCGGCCCAAATAGCCCGGCCCGAAAAAGCCCGGCCCAACGCTGCTCCCGGTCCGGGCCTAGGCCTAGGTTTTGAGTCCGAAGACTAGGTCGGGCCAGGCCTGGGCCCGCTGTTTATGCCATTTACTAAAGAGGCCCGGCCCGAGGCCCGAGGCCTGATGTGTTTTTTTGCTATGATGGGCCGGGCTCGGGCCTGAAAACTAGGCCCGACCGCCGGGCCGGGCCAGGCTCGGGCCTGAGTTTTCTACCTCGGGCTTGGTCAGGCCCGGCCCGAAGCCTGGCCCAGCCCGGAGGATGGCCAGGTCTACTCATGATATGCAAGAGGCAAATAAATCTATGAAAGAAAAGGGTATTTGATACGTCTCCAACGTATCTATAATTTTTGATTGCTCCATGCTATATTATCTATTGTTTTGGACATTATTGGGCTTTACTATCCACTTTTATATTATTTTCGGGACTAACCTATTAACCGGAGGCCCAGCCTAGAATTGTTGTTTTTTGCCTGTTTAAGGGTTTCGAAGAAAAGGAATACCAAACGGAATGAAACCTTCGGGAACGTCATTTTCTCATCGAATACAACTCAGAAGACTTGGACCCTACGTCAAGCCACGTAACAGGAGGCCACGAGGTAGGGGGCGCGCCTGCCCCCCAGGCGTGCCCTCCACCCTCGTGGGCCCCCTATTGCTCCACCGACGTACTTCTTCCTCCTATATATACCCACGTACCCCCAAACGATCAGATATGGAGCCAAAAACCTAATTCCACCGCCGCAACTTTCTGTATCCACGAGATCCCATCTTGGGGCCTATTCCGGAGCTTCGCTGGAGGGAGCATCTATGACGGAGGGCTTCTACATCAACACCATAGCCCCTCCGATGAAGTGTGAGTAGTTTACTTCAGACCTACGGGTCCATAGCTAGTAGCTTGATGGCTTCTTCTCTCTTTTTGGATCTCAATACAATGTTCTCGCCCTCTCTTGTGGAGAACTATTCGATGCAATCTTCTTTTTGCGGTGTGTTTGTTGAGACCGATGAATTGTGGGTTTATGATCAAGTCTATCTATGAATAATATTTTAATCTTCTCTAAATTCTTTTATGTATGATTGGTTATCTTTGCAAGTCTCTTCGAATTATCAGTTTGGTTTGGCCTACTAGATTGATCTTTCTTGCAATGGGGGAAGTGCTTAGCTTTGGGTTCAATCTTGCGGTGTCCTTTCCTGGTGACAGTAAGGGCAGCAAGGCACGTATGGTATTGTTGCCATCGAGGATAACAAGATGGGGTTTTCTTCATATTGCATGAGTCTATCCCTCCACATCATGTCATCTTGCTTAAGGCATTACTCTGTTTTTAACTTAATACTCTAGATGCATGCTGGATAGCGGTCGATGAATGGAGTAATAGTAGTAGATGCAGGCAGGAGTCGGTCTACTTGTCTCGAACGTGATGCCTATATACATGATCATACCTAGATATTCTCATAACTATTCTCAATTCTGTCAATTGCTCAACAGTAATTTGTTCACCCACCGTAGAATACTTATGCTCTCGAGAGAAGCCACTAGTGAAACCTATGGCCCCCGGGTCTATCTTTATCATATTAATCTCCTACTACTTGGTTATTTACTTTGCCTTTATTTTACTTTGCATCTTTATCATAAAAATACCAAAAATATTATCTTATCATATCTATCAGATCTCACTCTCGTAAGTGGCCCTATAGGGATTGACAACCCCTATTTGCGTTGCTTGCGAGGATTTATTTGTTTTGTGCAGGTACGAGGGACTCGCGCGTAGCCTCCTACTGGATTGATACCTTGGTTCTCAAAAACTGAGAGAAATACTTACGCTACTTTGTTGCATCATCCCTTCCTCTTCGCGGAAAACCAACGCAGTGCTAAAAGAGGTAGCAGTATTAAAGCTGAAGATGTTAAGAATTTACCACCTATTGAAGAAATACATGGTCTTAATAACCCGACACAGGTAGTAAAGGTAAATTCTCTCTATAGATTTGATGAAGGTGATATTCCTTGTAATAAGTCTGCTAGCTAATGCTTGGATGAGTTTGATAATTTTATAGTTAAACAAGAAACTTCAATGCCTATGTTGGTAGACAATTGAAATGTAATGCTTATATGGTTGAACACTTGAGTGATTATATGTCTAGAGTTAAATGTGACCTTAAACTTATTAGTAAACATGCTTCTATGGTTACCACTCAGGTAGAACAAGTGCTTAAAGCTCAGGATGATTTGCTCAATGAATTAAATAATAAGAAAAATGATAATGTTGTTAGAGTCATGACTAGAGGGGGTAAATGACTCAGGAACCTTTGTATCCCGAGGGCCACCCTAAGAGAGTTGAGCAAGATTCTCAAAGAACTAACGATGATGCACCTAATCCTTCTAAGAAGAAGAAAAAGAAAAATGACAGGACTTTGCATGCTTCTAGTGAACCTGTTGTTGACACACCTGAGAATCCCAATGATATTTCTATTTCTGATGCTGAAACACAATCTGGTAATGAACATGAACCTAGTGATAATGTTAATGATGATGTTCATATTGATGCTCAACCTAGCAATAACAATGATGTAGAGATTGAACCTCCCGTTGATCTTGATAACCCACAATCAAAGAATCAATGTTATGATAAGAGAGACTTCATTGCTAGGAAGCACGGTAAAGAAAGAGAACCATGGGTTCAGAAACCCATGCCTTTTCCTCCTAAACCATCCAATAAAAAGGATGATGAGGATTTTGAGCGCTTTGATGAAATGATTAGACCTATCTTTTGCGTATGCGTTTGACTGATATGCTTAAAATGAATCCTTATGTTAAGTATATGAAAGATATTGTTACAAATAAAAGAAAGATACCGGAAGCTGAAATATCCACCATGCCTGCCAATTATACTTTTAAAGGTGGAATACCTAAGAAACTAGGAGATCCAGGAGTACCAACTATACCATGCTCCATTAAAAGAAACTATGTTAAAACTGCTTTACGTGATCTTGGAGCCGGTGTTAGTGTTATGCCTCTTTCTTTATATCGTAGACTTGATTTGAATAAGTTGACACCTACTGAAATATCTTTGCAAATGACCGATAAATCAACTGCTATACGTGTCGGTATTTGTGAGGATGTGCCTATTGTGGTTGCAAACGTTACTATTCTAACGGACTTTGTTATTCTTGATATTCCCGAGGAAGACAACATGTCTATTATCCTTGGTAGACCCTTTTTTAATACTGTAGGGGTTGTTATTGATTGCAACAAAGGTAATGTCACTTTTCATGTTAATGGTGATGAGCATACGGTACACTTTCCGAGGAAACAACCTCAAGTCCACGGTATCAATTCTATTGGAAAAATTTCAACGATTATTATTGGAGGTTTTGAATTCCCTCTTCCTACTGTCAAGAAGAAATATGATATTCTTATTTTTGGGGACATGCACATCCCCGTTGAGGTAACCTAGTGTTATTCAAAAATTCTCCGGTTTCATGTTATTCGGAAAGAGTTTGTTAACATGACTTGATTAACCTTGTTAGTGGATTCCTTTTGATGAGCATGAGATGGATGAAGTTAGAAAGCACAACTCTTTGTACCCTCCTTTTACTTTTTGTTATTTAGATTAAATAAAGCAAAATTAGTATTTTCTGTCCGTTTTTGAATTATCTTTGCAATAAAAATACCCCAAAAATAAAAGTTCTCCAAATGTCCTGAAAATGAAATATGAATGGTTGTAGAATATTTAATAATTTCTAGCACTGAGAACACACTAGGGGGCACCATTTGGCCACGAGGGCATAGGGCGCACCCCCTGCCTCGTGGGCCCCACGTGGACCCCCTCCATTTATTCCAGCACCCACTCACTTCGTCTTCCTCCAGAAAAATCCTCCCATAGCTCAAACATGTGTTCTAGTTCATCTTGCTGCCATTTTCGATCTCTTTGCTCAAAGCTCCATTCACAAAACTGTTTGGGGAGATTGTTCTTCGGTATGTGACTCCTCCAATGGTTCAATTAGTTTTTGTTCTAGTGTTTTATTTATTGCAATTTTTTGTTGCTAAGGTGACCCTATTCTTGAGCTTGCATGTAAAATTTATATGGTCAAAATTAGTTTTAATGCGTGATATAGCCTCTAGGCACTTGTGGGAGTAGTTGCTATCAATCTTGTTGAGTTTGGTTCACTTTTATTTTGAGTCACTAGAATTTCAGAAAATTTTCAAAGAAATAAAAATGCATAGGAAAATATACCAAGGCGGTTCCTCAAGGAAGCAAGGACCAAGGCTCGCGATACATGAGCCGGCCCCCGAGGGAAGCTCAAGTGTGGCCTTGTGAATGGCCGCCAGAGGAGTTTATGGTCCAGGCAGGCATCAAGGATGAATTTGACGCGTATGTGCATAATGCTGATCTTGAGGACTTAGTGTCAGATAACTGCCTACAGTACCACTACCTAACTGATTCCTTTGTGAGGAGGTTTAAATTTACATCCTCGCGCAATTCTCGCACTGTTTTATTTGATCTTTATGATAAATCATATACCATGGACCTAGAATATTTAATACTTCTTGTAAACTCCCACAGTGGGGCAATGTTAGCGAACCTCGCAAATCTGAATATAAAGACTTGCTTGCTAGTATCACTGTGGGGGAATCTAGAGAAATCACACAAGCTACCATAGGGAGCATTCATTTCCCTTCCATACATTATTTTGCTCTCTTTATAGGTAGATGTATTAACGGTAAAGATGAGGCTTGTCACATGTGCGTTCCAGATCTTTGTGTCCTCAAGAGTGTGGTATTAGGTGATAAACAATATAACTTGGGGGCCATTATGGCACGTTGCACCTTAACGGTATAAGTGGAGATTTGTTTGGTGGAATTTATGCAACTCGTGTAGCTAATTATCTTGGTGTACCCATACATGGAAATGATATGGAGTTACCTCCTGCTTATCTAGATTATAGTGCTATGGTTCGCCATCAGTTTCTTGAGAGGAATGAACCGTTCCTCCAGTACCGACTAATCTTTGACTGACAGCGCACTATCCATGTTTCCCTCCCTGCTCCTACTTTGTTTAACTTTCAGGCAAAATGGAGATATGTTATAACCATGGAGGAGACGAACGAGTATGAGAGGAGGACGGGGGCAGCTCGCCTCCAAGCTGCAGCTCTTCATGCATTAGCGGTTGCATCTCAGTACAACCCTAGCTACGACTTTAGATATCCGCCAGGTCAGCAGTGGCCATACACCAACTTAGGCCAAAAGCGTAAGCTTGGGGGAGTACATATTTCTCACCAACATTACATTCATGTTCACACACTCATTCTAGTTGTCGGTGCTCATACTTTTTCATTGTACTATCCATGCTAGTTTATTTTCTTTTCTATGCCTTCTTCTTGTGTGTTTGAAAGACCTTAAGAAAAAATTAAAAAAATTAGTTGTAGCTTTTAGCTAGTTTACTTTCCATGCCTGTAGTAGTAGCAATTAGAAGAAAACCCAAAAAGATTTCTTGTTCTTATTTTTCTTGTTGGGAGCTTTCCCGTGTAAATAGTTTAATTTCTTTTCTTATTCTTTGGGGGTCGAGAGGAGAAGACCATGATGAAAATGTTGAGTGGCTCTACCTTGTCTTCTCCCTTGTATTAAATGCTTGCAGATTCCAGCTTAGTCCAATGCACGTGCACTATTATTATTATCCACACCGTTCGGTCATGCGAGTGAAAGGCAATAATGACGATATATGATAGACTGATTGAGACGAGAGAAGTTGGTATGAACTCGACCTATCTTGTTTTTGTAAATATGATTACTTCATCATTCCTGATTTAGCCTATTATGAATGAAACATGTTTGCAATGACAATTAGAGATTATAGTTGCTCATGCCATGCTTAATTTTCTAGGAGTTTATAATGGTTTACCTTGCGTGCCAGCATGCTATTAAAATGGTTGTGATGTGGTATGATAGGGTGGTATCCTCCTTTGAACGATTCGAGTGGCTTGACTTGGCACATGTTCATGCATGTAGTTGAAACAAAATCAACATAGCCTCCACGATATTTATGTTCATGGTGATTTATATCCTACTCATTCTTGCACTCATTGTTGATTAATCTTAATGCATGTTCATGACTGTTGTCGCTCTCTAGTTGGTCACTTCCCAGTCTCTTTCTAGCCTTCACTTGTACTAAGCGGGAATACTACTTGTGCATCCACTTCCGTAAACCCCAAAGTTATTCCATATGAGTCCACCATACCTTCCTATATGTGGTGTTTACCTGCCATTCCAATTAAATTTGTATGTGCCAAACTCTAAACCTTCAAACGAATTTCTGTTTTGGGTGCTCGAATAGCTCATGTATCAACTAGGGTTGTCTATATCTTCCATGCTAGGTGGGTTATTCTCACGATGAGTGGACTCTGCTCATCACTCACGAGAAAATGGCCGGTAACCGGGATGCCCAGTCCCATGCTCAAACAAAATAATTGCAAACAAAACTCCTCCAGTACGTAATTCTTCTGTGCAGCAATGAGGATAATCCTCAAGTTACGGACCTAGTCCGTGTAGTTGCTACCATCATCTTTCAAGTTAGCTTTCTCTAGGAACGCATTAAAATTCAAGGGAATGGTAGCACGGGCCATTGATCTACAATAACATAGACATGCAAAAACTATCAGGTGCTAAGTTGATGATAAATTAAAGTTCAATTAATCATATTTCTTAAGAACTCCCACTTAGATAGACATCCCTCTAGTCATCTAAATGATCACGTGATCCAAATCAACTAAACCATGTCCGATCATCATGTGAGATGGAGTAGTTTTCAATGGTCAACATCACTATGTTGATCATATCTACTATATGATTCACGTTCGACCTTTCAGTCTCAGTGTTGCGAGGCCATATCTGCATATGCTAGGCTCGTCAAGTTTAACCTGAGTAATCTGCACGTGCAAAACTGGCTTGCACCCGTTGTATGTGAACGTAGAGCTTATCACACCCGATTATCACGTGGTGTCTCGGCACGATGAACTGTAGCAACGGTGCATACTCAGGGAGAACACTTATACCTTAAAATTTAGTGAGGGGTCATCTTATAATGCTACCGTCGTGCTAAGCAAAATAATATGCATAAAAGATAAACATCATATGCAATCAAAATATGTGACATGATATGGCCATCATCATCTTGTGCCTTTGATCTCCATCTCCAAAGCACCGTCATGATCTCCATCGTCACCGGCTTGACACCTTGATCTCCATCGTAGCATCATTGTTGTCTTGCCAACTATGGCTTCCACGACTATCGCTATCGCTTAGAGATAAAGTAAAGCAATTACATGGCGATTGCATTTTATACAATAAAGCAACAACCATAAGGCTCCTGCCAGTTGCCGATAACTTTTACAAAACATGATCATCTCATACAACAAGTTATATCTCATCATGTCTTAACCATATCACATCACAACATGCCCAGCAAAAACAAGTTAGACGTCCTCTACTTTGTTGTTGCAAGTTTTATGTGGCTGCTACATGCTTCTAGCAAGAACCGTTCTCACCTACGTATCAAAACCACAACGATTTTTCTTCAAGTGTGCTATTTTAACCTTCAACAAGGACTGGCTGTAGTCGGACTCGATTCAACTGAAGTTGGAGAAACAGAGACCCGCCAACCACCTGTGCACAAATCACGTCGGTAGAACCAGTCTCGTGAACGCAGTCATGTAATGTCGGTCTGGGCCGCTTCATCCAACAATACCACCGAATCAAAGTAAGACGTTGGTGGTAAGAAGTATGAATTATCGCCCACAACTCATTGTGTTCTACTGGTGCATATAACATCTATGCATAGACCTGGCTCGGATGCCACTGTTGGGGAACACGGTATTTCAAAAAAATTCCTACGATCACGCAAGATCTATCTAGGTGATGCATAGCAACGAGAGGGGAAAGTTGATACGTCTCGAACATATCTACTTTTCCAAACAATTTTGCCCTTGTTTTGGACTATAACTTGCATGATTTGAATAGAACTAACCCAGACTGATGATGTTTTTAGCAGAACTGCCATGGTGTTATTTTTGTGCAGAAATAAAAGTTCTCAGAATGACCTAAAAATCTACGGAGACACGTTTTGGAGTTAATAAAAAATACTGGCAAAAGAATCAGCATCAGGGGGCCCACACCCTATCCACGAGGGTGCAGGGCGCCCCCCTGGGGCGCCCCCCTGCCTCTTGGGCCCCTGGGACTCCACCGACCTCAACCCCAACTCCATATATTCACGTTCAGGGAGAGAAAAATCAGAGAGAAGGATTCATCACGTTTTACGATACGGAGCCGCCGCCAAGCCCTAATCTTCCTCGGGAGGGCTGATCTGGAGTCCGTTCGGGGCTCCGGAGAGGGGAATCCATCGCCATCGTCATCATCAACCTTCCTCCATCACCAATTTCATGATGCTCACCGCCGTGCGTGAGTAATCCATCGTAGGCTTGCTGGACGGTGATGGGTTGGAGGAGATTTACCATGTAATCGAGTTAGTTTTGTTAGGGTTTGACCCTTAGTATCCATTATGTTCTAAGATTGATGTTGCTATGACTTTGCTATGCCTAATGCTTGTCACTAGGGCCCGAGTGCCATGATTTTTCAGATCTAAACCTATTATGTTTTCATGAATATATGTGAGTTCTTGATCCTATCTTGCAAGTCAATAGTCAACTACTATGTGTTATGATCCGACAGCCCCGAAGTGACAAATAATCGGGACCACTCCCGGTGATGACCATAGTTTGAGGAGTTCATGTATTCACTAGGTGTTTAATGCTTTGGCCCAGTACTCTGTTAAAAGGAGGCCTTAATATCCCTTAGTTTCCAATAGGATCCCGCTGCCACGGGAGGGTAAGAAAAAAGATGTAATGTAATTTCTTTTCCATAAGCATGTATGACTATATTCGGAATACATGCCTACATTATATTGATGAACTGGATCTAGTTCTGTGTCACCCTATGTTATAACTGTTGCATGAGGAATCACATCCGACATAATTATCCATCATTGATCCATTGCCTACGAGCTTTTCACATATTGATCTTTGCTTAGTTACTTTTCCGTTGCCACTGTTATGATTGCTACAAAAACTACTACTGTTACTTTTGTCACTGTTACCGTTACTTCCATACTACTTTGCTACTAAATACTTTGCTGTAGATATTACGTCTTTCAGGTGTGGTTGAATTGACAACTCAACTGCTAATACTTGAGAATATTCTTTGGCTCCCCTTGTGTCGAATCAACAAATTTTGGTTGAATACTCTACCCTCGAGAACTGTTGTGATCCCCTATACTTGTGGGTTATCAAAAGTGTGTCCATGTACCCTCGTAGACCGAAATGGAATCGTTTAGGAATGCGGTTGATGTATTCGAACGTCTTCGCGATCCAACCGATGTTAGCACTTAACGTACGGCACCTCTGTGTTCAGCACACGTTCATCACGATGACGTCCCTCGAGCTCTTGATCCAGTTGAGGACGAGGGAGAGTTTTGTGAGGACGATGGCGTCGAGACGGTGATGATGAAGTTGCCGGCGCACGGCTTCGCCTAAGCACTATGACGATATGACCGAGGTGGTAAAATTTGGAGGGGGGCACCACACACGGCTAAGACAATTCATCTTGTCTATTCTAGGGTACCCCTGCCTCCATATATAAAGGAGAAGAGGGGGAGGCCGGCTGCCCCTTGTAGGGCGCTCCAGAGAGAGGAGTCCTACTAGGACTCTGAGTCCTAGTAGGATTCCACTTGGTGGAAGGGGGAAGAAGGAAGGGAGAGGGAGAGGGGAAGGAAAGGGAAGCATCGCCCCCTTCCCCTAGTACAATTCGGACTGCCAAGGGGGGCAGCCCCTTGCGGCCCTTCTCTATCTCCACTAAGGCCCATGAATGCCCATTAGTTCCCCTGGGGGCTTCCGCTAACACTCCAGCACTCCGATAATTATCCGGTACCTCTCGGAACTCATCCGGTGTCTAAATAATGTCGTCCAATATATCATTCTTTATGTCTCAACCATTTCGAGACTCATCGTCATGTCTGTGATCTCATCCGGGACTCCGAACAAACTTCGATCATCAAATCACATAACTCATAATACAAATCATCATCAAACGTTAAGCATGAGGACCCTACGGGTTCGAGAACTATGTAGACATGACCGAGACACATCTCCGGTAAATAACCAATAGCAGAACCTAGAATCTCATATTGGATCCTAAATATTCTTTGAAGATTTTTATCGGTCAAACCACATATCAACATATGTTGTTCCCTTTATCATCGGTATGTTACTTTCCCGATATTCGATCGTCGGTATCATCATACCTAGTTCAATCTCGTTACCGACAAGTCTCTTTACTCATACTGTAATGTATCATCCCGCAACTAACTCATTAGTCATATTTCTTGCAAGGCTTATAGTGATGTGCATTACCAAGAGGGCCCAGAGATACCTCTCCGATACTGGGAGTGACAAATCCTAATCTCGATCTATGCCAACTCAAAAAACACCATCAGAGACACCTGTAGAGCATCTTTATAATCACCCAGTTACGTTGTGATGTTTGATAGCACACAAGGTGTTCCTCCGGTATTCGAGAGTTGCATAATCTCATAGTCAGAGGAACATGTATAAGTCATGATGAAAGCAATAGCAATAAAACTAATCGATCATAATGCTAAGCTAAAGGATGGGTCTTGTCCATCACATCATTCTCTAATGATGTGATCCCGTTCATCAAATGACAACACATGTCTATGGTCAGGAAACTTAACCATCTTTGATTAACGAGCTGGTCAAGTAGAGGCATACTAGGGACACTCTGTTTGTCTATGTATTCACACATGTACTAAGTTTCCGGTTAATACAATTCTAGCATGAATAATAAAAATTTATCATGATATAAGGAAATATAAATAACAACTTTATTATTTCCTCTAGGGTATATTTCCATCAATAGGGTTGATGTACATACCCTTCGTGATCGAATCCCCCTCCGGCAAGATGCCGGAAAAGGCCCTAAGATGGGATCTCATGGGAATAGAAGGTTGCGGCGGTGGAAAAGTACTTTTGTGGATGCCTCCGAGGGTTTTGGAATATATGTGAATATATATATGAGGAAGAAGTAGGTCAGGGGGTCTTGGAGGGGGGCACAAGCCCTAGGGGCGCCCCCTGATACGTCTCCAACGTATCTATAATTTTTTTATCGTTCTATGCTACTATATTATCAACCTTGGATGTTTTATATACATTTATATGCTATTTTATATGATTTTGGGACTAACATATTAACCTAGAACCTAGTGCCAGTTTCTGTTTTTCCTTATTTTTGAGTATCGCAGAAAAGGAAAAGGAAACGAAGTCCAAATGACCTGAAATTTCACGGAGCTTATTTTCGGACCAGAAGAAGCCCACGGAGCATCGGAGATGGACCAGGGGAGTCCCGGGGCCACCAAGAGGGTTGGGGGCGCGCCCTACCCCCTAGGCGCGCCCCCTACCTCGTGGCCGCCTCGAGGACCACCCTAACTTGTTCCCGACGCCAACACCTCTTATATATGCACAAACTTCCAGAACATAACCTAGATCGGGAGTTCCGCCGCAGCAAGCCTCCATAGCCACCGAAAACCAATCTAGACCCATTACGGCACCCTGCCGGAGGGGGGAGTCCCTCTCCGGTGGCCATCTTCATCATCCCGGTGCTCTCCATGACGAGGAGGGAGTAGTTCACCCTCGGGGTTGAGGGTATGTACCAGTAGCTATGTGTTTGATATCTCTCTCTCTATCATGTTCTTGAGGTCGTACGATCTTGATGTATCGCGACCTTTGCTATTATAGTTGGATCTTATGATGTTTCTCCCCCTCTACTCTCTTGTAATGGATTGAGTTTTCCCTTTGAAGTTATCTTATCGGATTGAGTCTTTAAGGATTTGAGAACACTTGATGTATGTCTTGCATGTGCTTATCTATGGTGAAAATGGGATATCACGTGATCTACTTGATGTACATTTTGGTGATCAACTTGCGAGTTCCGTGACCTCGTGAACTTATGCATAGGGGTTGGCACACGTTTTTGTCTTGACTCACCGGTAGAAACTTTGGGGCACTCTTTGAAGTTCTTTGTGTTGGTTGAATAGATGAATCTGAGATTGTGTGATGCGTATTGTATAATCATACCCACAGATACTTGAGGTGACATTGGAGTATCTAGGTGACATTAGGGTTTTGGTTGATTTGTGTCTTAAGGTGTTATTCTAGTACGAACTCTAGGATAGATCGAACGGAAAGAATAACTTTGTGTTATTTTACTACAGACTCTTGAATAGATCGATCGGAAAGGATAACTTTGAGGTGGTTTCGTACCCTACCATAATCTCTTCGTTTGTTCTCCGCTATTAGTGACTTTGGAGTGACTCTTTGTTGCATGTTGAGGGATAGTTATATGATCCCATTATGTTATTATTGTTGAGAGAACTTGCACTAGTGAAAGTATGAACCCTAGGCCTTGTTTCCTAGCATTGCAATATCGTTTACGCTCACTTTTATCATTAGTTACCTTGCTGTTTTTATAATTTCAGATTATAAGAACCTATATCTATCATCCATATTGCACTTGTATCACCATCTCTTCGCAGAACTAGTGCACCTATACAATTTACCATTATATTGGGTGTGTTGGGGACACAAGAGACTCTTTGTTATTTGGTTGCAGGGTTGTTTGAGAGAGACCATCTTCATCCTACGCCTCCCATAGATTGATAAACCTTAGGTCATCCACTTGAGGGAAATTTGCTACTGTCCTACAAACCTCTGCACTTGGAGGCCCAACAACGTCTACAAGAAGAAGGTTGTGTAGTAGACATCAAGCTCTTTTCTGGCGCCGTTGCCGGGGAGGTTAGCGCTTTGACGACCCACAAATATAGTGGATCTATCGTAGTCCTTTCGATAAGTAAGAGTGTCGAACACAACAAGGAGCAGAAGGAAATGACAAGCGGTTTTCAGTAAGGTATTCTCTGCAAGCACTGAAATTATCGGTAACAGATAGTTTTGTGATAAGGTAATTGGTAACAGGTAACAAGCAATAAAAGTAAATAAGGTGCAGCAAGATGGCCCAATCCTTTTTGTAGCAAAGGACAAGCCTGGACAAACTCTTATATAAAGGAAAGCGTTCCCGAGGACACATGGGAATTATCGTCAAGCTAGTTTTCATCACGCACATATGATTCACATTCGTTACTTTGATAATGTGATATGTGGGTGGACTGGTGCTTGGGTACTGCCCTTCCTTGGACAGGCATCCCACTTATGTTTAACCCCTATTTCAAGTATCCACAACTACAAGAGAAGAATTAAGGTAAACCTAACCATAGCATAAAACAGATGGATCCAAATCAGCCCCTTACGAAGCAACTCATAAACTAGGGTTTAAGCTTCTGTCACTCTAGCAACCCATCATCTACTTATTACTTCCCAATGCCTTCCTCTAGGCCCAAACAATGGTGAAGTGTCATGTAGTCGACGTTCACATAACACCACTAGAGGAAAGACAACATACATCTCATCAAAATATTGAACGAATACCAAATTCACATGACTACTTATAGCAAGACTTCTCCCATGTCCTCGGGAACAAACGTAACTACTCACAAATAATATTCATGTTCATAATCAGAGGAGTATTAATATGCATTAAGGATCTGAACATATGATCTTCCACCAAATAAACCAACTAGCATCAACTACAAGGAGTAATCAACACTACTAGCAACCCACAGGTACCAATCTGAGGTTTGGAGACAAAGATTGGATACAAGAGATGAACTAGGGTTTGAGATGAGATGGTGCTGGTGAAGATGTTGATGAATATTGACCCCCTCCCGATGAGAGGATCAATGGTGATGACGATGGTGATGATTTCCCCCTCCCGGGGGGAAGTTTCCCCGGCAGAACAGCTTCGCCGGAGCCCTAGATTGGTTCCGCCAAGGTTCCGCCTCGTGGCGGCGGAGTTTCGTCCCGAAAGCTTGCTTATTATTTTTTCTCGGATGAAAGACCTCATATAGCAGAAGATGGTCACTAGAGGCCTGCCAGGGGGCCCATGAGGCAGGGGGCGCGCCCAGGGGGTAGGGCGCTCCCCCCGCCCTCATGGATGGTGGGTGGCCCCCCTCTGGTTCTTTCTTCGTCCAATATTTTTTTTATTCTGAAACGTGCTCCCGTGAAGTTTCAGGACTTTTGAAGTTGTGCATAATAGGTCTCTAATATTTGCCCTTTTCCAGCCCAGAATTCCAGCTGTCGGCATTGTCCCTCTTCATGTAAACCTTGTAAAATAAGAGAGAAGAGGCATAAGTATTGTGGCATAATGTGTAATAACAGCCCATAATGCATTAAATATCAATATAAAAGCATGATGCAAAATGGACGTATCACGCTTGAAGGTATATCTTTAGATCTTGCAATCGAATCTTTTTGTTTCTTGTTTTATCACTAGTTTAGTCTATAAAAGAAAACTACAAAAAATGGAATTAAGGTTGCCTCATATGCGTCATCTTTTTAATGTCTTTCATGAAAATAAGGATTGCGATAATTGTGCCTTTGGTTAGAAGAAGAATGTAGCACTAAATCTTTGGATGATGAGCATGATTGCAATGTTGTTAGTATGAATTCCTTGAATACCCATGATGCTAATGATATGTAAATCCACAAGCTTGGGGATGCTATGTTTGATGAAGATGATATTTTTTGTCCCCCAAGTTCTGATGAGCAAATTTATTATGATGATAGCATGCCTCCTATTTATGATGATTATATTGGTGAAAATGAGTTTGGAAGAGTGTCAAATTTAGGAAGTAATGATCCCACTATTTTGGAGGGTGTTGAATCTTATTGTAATAATTATGAAAGTGGAATTGGAGAGGTCATAACTTTATTTAGTGATGAATCCACTATTTCGGAAGAGGTTCCAATTGATTATGTGAACAAAGTTGCTATCAATGATGATTATTGTGACATGTATGCTATGAAGAATAATGATAACCATGAAACTTGTCATCTTGATTTTAATTTTCAATTGGATTATGCCTCACATGATAGTTATTTTGTTGGGTTTTCTCACACTTCTATTAATGAGAAGAATTTTGCTTGTGTGGAGAGTAACAAATTTTCTATGCTTGTAGATCATGAAAAGAATGCTTTATGTGATGGTTATATTGTTGAATCCATTCATGATGTTACTGAAAATTATTATGAGGGAGGAACATATGCTTGTATGAATTGCAATAATATCAAGTTTCTTCTCTATGTGCTTAAAGTTTTGAAGTTATGCTTATTTTGCCTTCCTATGCTAGTTGATTATTGCTCCCATAAATTGTTTGCTCACAAAATCCTTATGCATAGGAAGTGGGTTAGACTTAAATGTGCTAGTCATATTCTTCATGATGCTCTCTTTATGTTTCATTCTCATCTTTTATGTGAGCATCATTGAAATCATCATGCCTAGCTAGGAGCGTTAAACGATAGCGCTTGTTGGGAGGCAACCCAATTGTATTTTTTTTATTTGCTTTTGCTACTGTTTAGTAATAAATAATTCATCTAGCCTCTATTTAGATGTGGTTTTATGTTTTAATTAGTGTTTGTGCCAAATAGAACCTTTGGGAAGACTTGGGTGAAGTCTTTATGATCTTGCTGTAAAAAACAGAAACTTTAGCGCTCACGAGATTACCTACTATTTTTTACTAGAGTGTGCTATTAAGTTGATTCTTTTTGCAGATTACTAATAGACAAATTCCTCACGTCCACCAATTTATTTAAAAAAAAATTGTTTTCCAGAAGTATATGTTTGATACAGATTACTACAGACTGTTCTGTTTTTGACAGATTCTGTTTTCTATGTGTTGTTTGCTTATTTTGATGAATCTATGAGTAGTATTGGAGGGTATGAACCATAGAGAAGTTGGAATATAGTATATATTACACCAATATGAATTTAGAATGAGTTCACAATAGTACCTAAGTGGTGATTTATTTTCTTATACTATCGGAGCTTACGGGTTTTCTATTAAGTTTTGTGTTGTGTGAAGTTTCCAAGTTTTGGGTAAAGATTCGATGGACTATGGAATAAGGAGTGGCAAGAGCCTAAGCTTGGGGATTCCCAAGGCACCCCAAGGTAATATTAAAGTAAAACCAAAAGCCTAAGCTTGGGGATGCCCCAGATTGCATCCCCTCTTTCGTCTTCGTTCATCGGTAACTTTACTTGGAGCTATATTTTTATTCACCGCATGATATGAGTTTTGCTTGCTGTTTGAATAATATACCAAGATCTGAATGTCTTAAATGTTAGAGAGTCTTCACATAGTTTCATAATTATTCGACTACTCATTGATCTTCACTTATATCTTTCGGAGTAGTTTGTCATTTGCTCTAGTGCTTCACTTATATCTTTCTAGAGCACGGTGGTGGTTTTATTTTATAGAAATATATGAACTCTCATGCTTCACTTATATTATTTTGGGAGTCTTTTAAAACAGCATGGTAATTTGCTTTGGTTATAAATTTAGTCCTACTATGATGGGCATTCAAGATGGGTATAATAAAAACTTTCATATAGAGTGCATTGAATACTATGAGAAGTTTGATACTTGATGATTGTTTTGAGATATGAAGATGGTAATATTAGAGTCATGCTAGTTGAGTAGTTGTGAATTTTAGAAATACTTGTGTTGAAGTTTGCAAGTCCCGTAGCATGCACGTATGGTAACCATTGTGTAACAAATTTGAAACATGAGGTGTTCTTTGATTGTCATCCTTATGAGTGGCAGTCGGGGACGAGCGATGGTCTTTTCCTACCAATCTATCCCCCTAGGAGCATGCGCGTAATGCTTGGTTTTTGATGACTTGTAGATTTTTGCAATAAGTATGTGAGTTCTTTATGACTAATGTTCAGTCCATGCATTATACGCACTCTCACCTTTCCATCATTGCTAGCCTCTTCGGTACCGTGCATTGTCCTTTCTCACCTTGAGAGTTGGTGCAAACTTCGCCGGTGCATCCAACCCCCGTGATATGATACGCTCTATCACACATAAACCTCCTTATATCTTCCTCAAAACAGCCACCATACCTACCTATTATGGCATTTCCATAGCCATTCCGAGATATATTGACATGCAACTTTCCACCGTTCCGTTTATTTTGACACGCATCATCATTGTCATATTGCCTTACATGATCATGTAGTTGACATCGTATTTCTAGCAAAGCCACAATTCATAATTCTTTCGTACATGTCACTCATGAGTCATTTCACATCCCGGTACACCACCGGAGGCATTCATATAGAGTCATACTTTGTTCTAGTATCGAGTTGTAATCTTTGAGTTGTAAATAAATAGAAGTGTGATGATCATCATTAATAGAGCATTCTCCCAAAGAAAAAAGGAAAAAAAGAAAGGCCAAATAAAAAATAAAATAAAAGAAAGTCCAAATAAAAAATAAAATAAAATAAAAGGGACAATGCTACTATCCTTTTTCCACACTTGTGCTTCAAAGTAGCACCATGATCTTCATGATAGGGAGTCTCCTATGTTGTCACTTTCATATACTAGTGGGAATTTTCATTATAGAACTTGCCTTGTATATTCCAACAATGGGCTTCCTCAAAATGCCCTAGGTCTTCGTGAGCAAGCAAGTTGGATGCACACCCACTTAGTTTCTTTTGTTGAGCTTTCATACATTTAAAGCTCTAGTGCATCTGTTGCATGACAATCCCTACTCCTCGCATTGGCATCAATTGATGGGCATCTCCATAGCCCGTTGATTAGCCGCGTCAATGTGAGGCTTTCTCCTTTTTTGTCTTCTCCATACAACCCCCATCATTATATTCTATTCCACCCATAGTGCTATGTCCATGGCTCACACTCATGTATCGCGCGAAAGTTGAAAAAACTTTGAGATTACTAAAGTATGAAACAATTGCTTGGCTTGTCATCGGGGTTGTGCATGATGAGAGCATTTTGTGTGACGAAAATGAAGCATCGCCAAACTATATGATTTTGTAGGGATGAGCTTTCTTTGGCCCTGTTATTTTGAGAAGACATAATTACTTAGTTAGTATGCTTGAAGTATTATTATTTTTATGTCGATATTAAACTTTTGTCTTGAATCTTATGGATCTGAATATTCTTGCCACAATAAAGAAGACTACATTGATAAATTATGTTAGGTAGCATTCCACATCAAAAATTATGTTTTTATCATTTACCTACTCGAGGACGAGCAGGAATTAAGCTTGGGGATGCTTGATAAGTCTCCAATGTATCTATAATTTTTGATTATTCCATGCTACTATATTATCAACCTTGGATGTTTTATATGCATTTATATGATATTTTATATGATTTTTGGGACTAACCTATTAACCTAGAGCCTAGTGCCAGTTTTTGTTTTTCCTTGTTTTTGCGTATCGCAGAAAAGGAAAACCAAACAGAGTCCAAATGACCTGAAATTTCACAGAGCTTATTTTTGGACCAAAAGAAGCCCACAGAGCATCGGAGATGGACCAGGGGAGTCCCGAGGCCACCACGAGGGTGGGGGCACGCCCTACCCCCTAGGCGCGCCCCCCTACCTCGTGGCCGCCTCAGGGACCCCCTAACTTGTTCCCGACGCCAGCACCTCTTATATGTGCCCAAACTTCCAGAACATAACCTAGATCGGGACTTCCACCGCCGCAAGCCTCCGTAGCAACCGAATACCAATCTAGACCCGTTCCGGCACCCTGCCGGAGGGGGGAGTCCCTCTCCGGTGGCCATCTTCATCATCTTGGCGCTCTGCATGACGAGGAGTGAGTAGTTCACCCTCGGGGCTGAGGGTATGTACCATTAGCTATGTGTTTGATCTCTCTCTCTCTCTCTCTCTCTCTCTCTCTCTCTCTCGTGTTCTTGAGGTGGTACGATCTTGATGTATCGCGAGCTTTGCTATTATAGTTGGATATTATGATGTTTCTCTCCCTCTACTCTCTTGTAATGGATTGAGTTTTCCCTTTGAAGTTATCTTATCGAATTGAGTCTTTAAGGATTTGAGAACACTTGATGTATGTCTTGCATGTGCTTATCTGTGGTGACAATGGCATATCACGTGATCTACTTGATGTACGTTTTGGTGATCAACTTGCGAGTTCCGTGACCTCGTGAACTTATGCATAGGGTGAAAGGATCGATATAGTTGACTAGAGGGGGGTGAATAGGCAACTAACAATTTTTAGCTTTTCTTTACCAAATTAAACTTTGCATCAAAGTAGGTTGTCTAGATATGCAACTAGGTGAGCAACCTATATGATGCAACAACAACAAGCACACAAGAAAGCAAGGGATATAACACAAATAAGCTTGCACAAGTAAAGGCAGGAGATAACCAAGAGTGGATCCGGTGAAGACGAGGATGTGTTACCGAAGTTCCTTCCTTTTGAGGGGAACTACGTCTCCGTTGGAGCGGTGTGGAGGCATAATGCTCCCCAAGAAGCCACTAGGGCCATCGTATTCTCCTCACGCCCTCACACAATGCGAGATGTCGTGATTCCACTATTGATGCCCTTGGACGGGGCAACCGGACCTTTACAAACAAGGTTGGGGAAATCTCCACAACTTAATTGGAGGCTGCCAACGATAACATGAAGCCTCACCACAATGGACTATGGCTCCGCGGTGACCTCAACTGTCTAGGGTGCTCAAACACCCAAGAGTAACAAGATCCGCAAGGGATTAGTGGGGAAAATCAAATTTCTCTTGGTGGAAGTGTAGATCGGAGCCTTCTCAGCCAATCCCTAGAAAATCAACAAGTTTGATTGGCTAGGGAGAGAGATCGGGCGAAAATGGAGCTTGGAGCAACAATGGAGCTTAGAGTTGGAAGAGGTGGTCAACTCGGGGAAGTAGACACCCCTTATATAGTGGACGGACAAATCCAACCGTTATCCACCAACCCAGCCTGCGCAGCATGGTAGTACCGCACCAGGGTCGCGGTACTACCACAAGGGCATGCGGTACTACCACATGGCCCCGCGGTACTACCGCCCGAGCAGCACAAACCTGGACCGCCCAAACGCACTGAAGCGGAGGGCGGTAGAACCGCTTGCGCGGTACTACCGCACCACCTTGCGGTACTACCGCAAGGTAGGGAAGTTCTAGATTTCGGGAAGGCACGGACATATAAAAATACATCTGTGGCAACTTCCGCTGAGTTGGAGTCAATGCAAAAAACCCAACACAGTAGTATAGCACGCGAAGCGGTACTACCGTGCGGCGGCTGAGCCAGGCCAGGACGCACGGTACTACCGCACACCGGGCGTGGTACTACCGCGTAAGGCACGGATGTAAAAAATTACATCCGCCCCTACTACTGTTGCGCAGCAATACCTGGCCTGGGGGCCACGGTACTACAGCTCCTGAGGAGCGGTACTACCATGGGCTCTTGCGGTACTAACGCACCATGGTCCGGTACTACCGTAAGGGCCTGCGGTACTACCACTCCTAGGAGCAGTACTACCGCATGCCCAAGCTCAGCAACCAAGACAAGTTGCATAGACGAGAAAAAGGGAGGATGCTCCGAAGTGCCAAAGGAAGGGAGGTGCAAAAGGAGTAGATGTGTACGTGATGATTCCACCCAAACCTTTCCAAAGCGGACCCCCTCTTAATAGTACGGCTTTCCTACGACTCAAATCCACCAAAAAGAAACATAGAGAAATGTCGTCTTCAATAGTCTTCGAGGGGCACCAACCCGTCTTGTGCCCAGCGATGAAATGTCTGAAATACTCAAGGCACACGATTAGTCCGCAATAGTATTGTCATCAATCACCAAAACACCTTAGGGATAAATATGCCCTTACAATCTCCCCCTTTTTGGTGGATTGATGACAATACGGGATTAGCACAAAAGGAGATAGCATAGAGCATGAGCAAACCCCACATCTATAAAATATCAACGGGCTCCCCCTAGATGTGTGCTATCTAGACAAGTGCTTTGGACTGCACGACACACATACTAGGATCAACACTCCCCCTATATTTCATAGATAAGGCATATCTTGCAACAACAAGGCTAACACTATGCAAGATAGTAAATATGAGCAAAATATAAATAGCACAAGGAAACATAAGCTCAATAAGGTACGATAGAGTGCATATGTCTTACACCATATGATATATAAGTCTCACAATCACAAACCAAACCAAAGAAAACGAGGTTCAAACGAGAAGGCAAACAAACCAAACAGGACACACAACTCGCAAATCCCTACACTCTCTCCCTCTTTGGCATCGAGACGCAAAAAAGGCAGAGAGGACACCTACAACACAAGTGGTGTCTCAAGCAGAGTAGTCACTCGCGCACTCTTCATCGGACTCGGCAGCGGGGATGGGCTCCTCCTCAGAATTAGTCCACTTGTAGCCTTGTTTGGCCATCCACTCGGCCTCTGGAGTGATGTGCTCCTCGGAGCCGTCGGAAACTTCCTCTCCAAACACCCTCATGATCTTCTTGTCGCGATGGTGACTCTCCTTGGAGGCAACGTGAGCCCGGTACTGCCCCTTTTCCTGCATGCAAAACAAAGCCTTCATCTTGGCCTTCGGCTTCTTAGCCCATGAGGGCTCAGTGGAGGGAGGGGCATACCCAGCAGAGCGGTCCTTATCTGTATCCTCCTCCTCAATCTCCTCCTCATCAACAACCCTCTTAGCAGCCTCAGCCTCGGCACGAGTAGTAGTGTTGGCCCACTGGGGCTTGATGCAGAGTCTGATGGGGTCATGACGGATCCAGTCAGGGGCCAAAAACTCCTTAGTGGGATAGAGCTTCTCCCAAGTCTTCGAGATCATGAGGAACAGCTATGGTCCATAGATGGGTACCTTGCGGGTGAACACCGCGAACCGAAGCTCGCACCACATGATATGTGAGACATCAAGTGGTTGAGTCTGAGAAATGCGCGCCTCCTCACAAAGGAGCATCATATCCACAAGATAAGAATGCACCTTGTCCTTGTCCCCAATGCGTGGAAAGAGGGAGTTACGGAAGATTCGGTGCATGATGTCAAGGAATGGGTTGAGCACCCACGTCGACTTGTTGTTGGCCAGTTTCTTCTCAACATAATACTGCTGAAGCTTGTCCTTGCTAGTTGATTTGGCATTGGCATGAGGGTGGACACCAACAGGCGTGTGGAGCCCCTCATCAGGTACTCTGAGCAAATCCATGAACTCCTTCCAAGTAGCAGTCAACTGACGTCCATTGGTCATCCAGATCATCCTCCGGTCCTCATCAGTATGAAAGTGAACCAAGGCAAAGAACTGGGCCACAAGCTCGGGGGCAAAGTCCATGTGGAAAGAGATCACATCCTCGATGGCAAACTGCTCCACGAGATCCAAGGCATCACCAAAGTAGGCATGGTGCTTCTCCTCCCTCATGTGATTCATATCAATCCAGTGCACGTGCACATAGATGTTCTGTTTGTTCGATCACATCGAGGTAAATAAGAGTCTGCTGCTTGGTCCAGAACAGGTCATTCCCTCTGAGGTTGGCACGAGGATTCACATAGGGGTTGATCTTCCTTCGAGAAGCAAACTCAGCAAGAGGTATCTCATCCATGCCCTTTGAGGGTTCCTTGTACTTGCTAGAAGAGGTCTTGACATACGCTTGGGGGCATTGGAGCCCTCTAGAACTTCATCTTGGTTGCGCAGACGTTTGGAGCCCATGTCACGGCTGGGATTGGAACGGCGAGCAGGAGCACTAGAGCCACCACCTAAGACACCAAACACAAAAACACGCACGAGAGGCGAGAAGGATCAATGCAAAGACCACAACAAAACAGGTGAAACAAGTAGAATGCGCACTTGGTAATTGCCATGAAGAAGATTTGACAGCAGCAGTAGTACTGCTTGTTCGCGAGGTACTAAAATTTTAGTGCCGCTCCTAGTCACGGTAGTACCGCGCGGAGGCACGGTAGTACTGGGGCTCAGAGCGGCAATAGGACTTTAGTACCATGGCTCACGCGGTAGTACCTCTCCTGAGGGGCGGTAGTACCATACAAGCGGTAGTACCGCACCTGAGATGCGGTAGTACCGCACGGCATCAGATCTGAACCAACTGAATCTGAGAACAACCGTGACAACGAGGCGGTACTATGGTTGATCAAATCTACCACGGGACAACATATCAAGTACAATTTCTACGCATAGATTTGGCCTAAAATCTCAAGAACAACATGCATCTCCCCAAAAGCCTAGAAGCGAAAGAACGAACAAGAGAGAGAGGGATTTGGGGAGAAACCTTGTTCCATGGCAAGAGGAAGTGGTGGGTAACAATCCCACCGATCGGAATCCGAGGAGAGCGGCCGGAGATGGAGATCCGGTGAGGGTCTCCGGCGCCGTTCTTGAGCAAGAGAGAGAGAGAGAGGTGGCAGGGAGAGAAACAGACAAATGGGTATGGGGGAGTTGGAACTCCCCCTTCCCGCTCTTAACCCCCACGCGCCCTTGGCAGCGCGGTAGTACCACACGTCATCGCGGTAGTACCACCCGGTCGGAAGTACCGCACCGTAGCGGTAGTACCCCTCCCCTAGGCAGCAGTAAAAAATTACTGCCGCGCTGGGTGCGGAAGTACCGTGCGCTCCTCACGCGGTAGTACCGTGGCAGGCCGCGGTAGTACCGTGAGCTCAAGAAGATGCAAGTTTCAAGAAAGGGAAAACGAAGCCTTTGCAAGGCAACCTTCACGCGAACGGACACACCAAAACGCTGACACACGAGACAACTCAAACAGGAGCGACACGACGAAAGGAAGGCAAGAGACAACAAGGACTAAGACACTCCACACAACCTCTCTAAAGAGAGGGCGGTGGCCGGAGCCACCTATGTTTGAGTCAATTGGTGTGGCACCACGAAGAATTATCCTTGGGCCCATGACCAAAACTCGTCTTTGAAGCACAAGTACCATAAAAATGGCTAATGTGAAAGAGTTGATTAATTTATGAATAATGGGGGGAGGGAGAGTTCATTGAGAGAACAACACTCCCCCTATGTCTATGCCTACACCTAAACAAGATAACAAGTTTAGTATGGTGGGATGTGCAAGGGTTCAAGCAACATTGCTCGTATCAATGATATTTAGCTCATGCCTTAACTCACGAAATATTGCTTCATCCAAGGGATTCGTGAAAATATCTGCAAGATTATCATGAGTGTTGACGTAGTTGAGCTCGATCTCCCCTCGCCTAATGTGATCCCGGATGAAGTGATACCGAATCTCAATATGCTTTGTCTTGAAGTGTTGCACCGGGTTGAGAGAAATCTTGATGGCACTTTTATTATCACACCAAAGAGGCACTTTGTCACAAATGACACCGTAATCCTTTAAAGTTTGCATCATCCATAGAAGTTGTGCACAACAACTACCGGCCACCAAGGAATTGGCACCCTACAGAAGTGGACTTCCTATCCACTTTGTCTCCCGCCCAATCCGAGTCCAAATAACCTACAAGCTTGAATTTCGCTCCTCTTGGGTACCATAAGCCAAAGTTTGGGGTATGAGCCAAATATCGAAAGATTCGCTTGACTGCCACAAAGTGACTTTCCTTAGGTGTGGCTTGAAACTGTGCACAAATTCCCACACTCAACATGATATCCGGTCTAGATGCACAAAGGTAAAGCAAGGAGCCAATCATGGAGCGATATACCTTTTGATCCACCGCTTTACCACTGGGATCGATGTCAAGTTGGCATTTGACGGGCATTGGAGTGGAGGCCGGCTTGACATCACTTAGCTTGAACCTCTTGAGCATGTCTTGAGTGTACTTGGCTTGGTTGATGAAGGTTCCTTCTCTTCTTTGCTTGACTTCAAACCCAAGAAAGAACTTCAATTCTCCCATCGAAGACATCTTGAACTTTGAGGTCATGAGAGCGGCAAATTCCTCATTGAAAGCTTTGTTAGGGGAATCAAATATAATATCATCAACATATAGTTGACACACAAACAACTCCCCTTTGACCTTCTTAGTAAAAAGAGTGGGGTCGATCTGCCCAACTTCAAATCCACGGTCTTGCAACAACTTGGTAAGGTGGTCATACCACGCACATGGGGCTTGTTTAAGGCCATAGAGTGCCTTATCGAGTTGATACACATGATCAGGGAAGTAGGGATCCTCGAACCCGGGGGGGTTGCTTGACATATACCAACTCATTAATAGGACCATTAAGAAAAGCACTCTTCACATCCATTTGTTGCAACTTAAAGTTGTGATGGGAAGCATAAGCAATCAACAAACGGATGGATTCAAGGCGAGCAACGGGAGCAAAGGTTTCACTGTAGTCGATACCCTCGACTTGGGAGTAGCCTTGTGCTACCAATCTTGCCTTGTTGCGAACGATGGTCCCATGAACATCTTGCTTGTTCTTGAATATCCACTTGGTTCCAATGACATTGTGGTTCCCCGTTGGCCTTGGCACCAATCTCCACACCTTATTGCACTTGAAGTTGTTGAGTTCTTCATGCATGGCATTAAGCCAATCCGGATCTTTGAGCGCCTCATAGACCTTTTGGGGTTCAACACAAGAGACAAATGCGTGATGTTCACAATAGTTTGCCAATTGTCTACGAGTGCTTACCCCCTTTTGAATGCTTCCAAGCACATTCTTCATGATATGACCCTTGGTGGAGAGCTTGGAAGCAATCTTGGCAGCACGACGCTCCAATTTCTCCTCGGGGTTGAGTCGAGGAGCAGTGACTTGATCATCTTGAGCACCGTCTTGAGCTTGTTCTTGATCTTGAACTTGCTCGAAAGAGATAACTTGACCTTGGGCATCACTTGGTGTTTCAACATCGTCTTGAGCTTGATCTTGCCTTGGTCTTGTTCATGAGGTTGAGGGCCTTCACTTTGTTCTTCGGAAGCGTGTGGGCCTTGGGTTGGTGATGGCTCCACTTGAGTGGAGCAGTGTCCTTCTCCTTCGGCCACAAGGGGTTCCTCAATGGGTAGGATAAATCCCACTCCCATTATTCTTATGGCTTGAGGTGGAATTTCATCACCTACATCACAAGTGCCACTTTGCTCTACTTGGGAGCCATTATTCTCATCAAACTCTACGTTACACATCTCCTCAATAAGTCACGTGGACTTATTGAGGACACGGTAAGCATGAGAGTTTGTAGCATAACCAACAAATATGCCCTCATAAGCTCTAGCCTCAAATTTAGACAAACGAACACCTTTCTTGAGAATGAAACACTTACACCCGAACACCCGGAAGTATTTGAGGTTGGGCTTGTTACCGGTGAGTATCTCATATGGAGTCTTGTTCAAGCCTTTGCGAATATAGAGATGATTTGATGCATGACACGCGGTGTTGATGGCTTCGGCCCAAAATTTGTATGGAGACTTGAACTCCGCCATCAAGGTCCTTGCCGCATCCATCAATGCCTGGTTCTTCCTCTCCGCTACACCATTTTGTTGAGGGGTGTAAGGTGCAGAATATTGATGCTTGATCCCCTCATCACTATCAAACTCATCCAAGGTGTAGTTCTTGAACTCAGTGTCGTTGTCACTTCTTATTGTCAAGATCTTTGCATTGTGTTGACGTTGGGCTTCATTTGCAAAGTCAATGACGGTTTGTTGGGTCTCGCTCTTCCTCTTGAATAAATATAACCAAGTGTATCTTGAATAGTCATCCACAATCACAAAGCAATACTTTCTACCCCCAAGACTATCAAAGGATGGAGGCTCAAAGAGATCCAAATGAAGGAGCTCCAAAGGCCTCTTTGAGTAAATGATAGTCATGGGAAGGTGAGCCTTTTCATGTAGCTTTCCTTCGATACAAGCACTACAAGCACGATCTTTAGCAAAACTAACATTTGTTAGTCCACGGACATGGTCCCCCTTGAGAAGAATTTGCAAAGATCTCATATTGACATGGGCTAAACGGCGATGCCAAAGCCATCCCATGTCACTTTAGCCATTAGGCATGTCGCGGTCTTAGTGGGTCGCCCGAAAAGTTAATCACATAAAGACCATTCTCGACATGCCAAACAAAGGCTACTTTAAGAGTCTTGCTTCACAAGAGGGCCACGGTATCAACATCAAAGAAAGTGGCAAAGCCCATGAGTGCAAGTTGTCGAACGGAAAGTAAATTGTATGCAAGGGACTCAACAAGCATGACCTTCTCGATCGTGAGATCATGAGAAATGACAGCCTTGCCAAGTCCCAATACCTTAGAGGACAAGGCATCACCCCACTCGACATTGGTGGGCATAGATGGAATCTTGTGAACATCCACCACGAAATCCTTGCTTCCGGTCATTTGATTAGTTGCTCCACTATCAAGCAACCATGATCCCCCACCGGTAAACACCTACAATAAATCAATGCTTGGTTTTAGGTACCCATTTTATAATGGGTCCTTTGATGTTAGTAACAAGGGTCTTAGGAACCCAAATAGACCATTCAATGTACTCATAAGAAGAACCAAAAAATTTGGCATAAACATGTCCATCACTAGCACAGCATAACACATAAGAAGGGTTAAAGTCGCCGACTTTGCTGGGAAGGGAGGTGTTGCCCTTCTTGGCATCTCCACCCTTCACGGTGTTCTTGTTCTTCTCCTTAGTAGCACCCTCTCCCTCCTTCACAAAGGTTTGCTTGAGAGGAGGAGGTCGTTTGGCCTTGCCATTCTTCTTCTTGTTCTTGGACTTGGGTGTGTACCCAATCCCTTCCTTGGCCACAACTTCCTTTTGATTGATCAAAAGGTCGTTGAGGTTCTTCTCGCCTTGTATGCAAGACACAAGGCCTTTCTCAAGTTGCTCCTTCAACTTAGCATTCTCTTCAACAAGATGCACATGCTCACAACATGGGAAATGTAGCCTTCTCCTTGGTTAGCTTTACTTGGAGTTGATCATGAGACTCTTTGAGGCTAGCATGAGCACCCTTCAAGACCTTGTGAGCCTTGTCAAGTAAGTCAAACTCCTCTTTGATTCTAGCAAGATCAACCCCAAGCTTGGCCTTCTCGGAGGATAGCACACGAGATACAAAAAGAGAATGATCAAGATCTTTCTTTAATTTAGCATGATCATCGTTGTGTGACTCCTCAAGAGCCAAAAGAAGACCACGCTCTTCCTCAAGAGCATTGGAAAGATCTGAAATCTCATCGGCATAGTCACGACTATGCCCCTCCATCTTAGAGATGGTATCTTAGTGAGCCTCGATCATGTCATTGGCTTCACCAAGTTGTTCCAAGAGAGCAACAAAGTGCTTCTTGGATTTACCCTTGAGTTTACTCATAAAAGACTCAAACTCATTTTACTCCACATTAGAACCCTCATGTTCATCAATGCAATCCATCAATGAAGGATTATTAATGATGGTAGTTTTGATGTTGGGGGTTACCTTATTGGTGGCTTTAGCCATGAGGCACTTGGCCGTGATGCTCTCATTGGGTGAGTCAAAGAGAGACACCCGTGGAGTTGTCGCAATGGCAACGGAGGCCATGGAAACCGACTCACCATCATCATCATGATCATCATCATCATCATCATCATTATACTCTTCTTGGACTACCAACGCCTTGGGAGGTGTCTTCTCTGTGAAGTTGCTCTTGTTGGGAAAAGACTTGGCCTTGTCCTTCCGGATGAGCTTGCCACCATTGTCCTCCTCACTCGTTTCTTGACCTTCGCGCCACTTGAGTTGCTCTTGTTGAAGTTGGGCCTTGTGTTCTTCTTGCTCCAAAATTGCCTTGAAGCAAGAGCCATGTGTTCATGATAGGCATACTTTGTATCTTTGGGGTTGCTTTCCTCTTCTTCCTCCTCCTCTTCTTCTTCTACATTAACCTTGGCCTTCAATGCAAGGTTGGGCTTCTTTGACCTTTGAGAACATAGCACCGCATTGCCGGTGGTCTTGTCCAAGATGCTCGTAGCCACAAACTCATCCAACACTTCACTTGAGAACAAGGTGTGGAAGTCCGACCTTTGGCGAATGACGGAGAACATGGCCTTATAGTAAGGCATCATTGCCTTGAGAATTTTGCGCTTGATCCAATTGTCATCCGTGTCCTTGCTCCCATGATCTCGGAGTGAGAACGAAAGTTTGGTTACTCTCCGATAAAGCTCATGAGGTTCTTCATCTTCTTTCATGGAAAACTCATCGGCTTCATCTTGCACCACTTCATAGTTGGAGCGTTGAATGCTTGCGCTTCCCCGGTAGAGGGAGACAACACAATGCCATGCATCTTTGGCCATGGCGAAGGGCCGAAGATGAGGGAGATCTTCGGGTGGAATTACATCTTGGATGATGAAGAGAGCATTCTCATTGAATTGATTATCCACAGCTTCTCTAGGGGTGAAGTTGCTTCGGTCATGCGAATAGAAACCTTCTTCAATGATTCTCCAAAGATTAGTATTCACGTGATTTAAATGACGCTTAAAGAGATAAACCCAAGAATCAAAGTCCTCATTTTTCACAATCTTAGGGGGAGGACCGGCATGATTCAAATGAGTGGAAGGAATCAGTCCACCATAAACAAGTGGAGGTTCCACATGGGCAAAGATGTCGGTGCCATTTTTACCACTAGAAGAAGGAGTCTTTTCACTAGTAGCTTCCCCCTTGTCGGAGTTAGCATCCGTCACCTTGTTGGTGGGATCACCCACTTTAAACGGTGCGGTGGATAATTTAAGCCCTTCAATGAATTTATTAAACATGCTTTCAACCTCGGTCGTCATGGAGGTTTTCAATGTGTCCAAAGCCACATTGAATTCCTCACGAGAGACCGCGGTTCCCCCATCGCCCGTAGACGAGACGGGATTCGCACACCGGGGTGCTCCTCCACACCGTCTACGGTGTCAACCATACTATTCAGATGGCAAAGTCCTTAATAAAGAGACGAGGCTCTGATACCAATTGAAAGGATCGATATAGTTGACTAGAGGGGGGGTGAATAGGCAACTAACAATTTTTAGCTTTTCTTTACCAAATTAAACTTTGCATCAAAGTAGGTTGTCTAGATATGCAACTAGGTGAGCAACCTATATGATGCAACAACAACAAGCACACAAGCAAGCAAGGGATATAACACAAATAAGCTTGTACAAGTAAATGCACGAGATAACCAAGAGTGGAGTCGGTGAAGACGAGGATGTGTTACCGAAGTTCCTTCCTTTTGAGGGGAAGTACGTCTCCGTTGGAGCGGTGTGGAAGCACAATGCTCTCCAAGAAGCCACTAGGGCCACCGTATTCTCCTCACGCCCTCACACAATGCGAGATGCCGTGATTCCACTATTGGTGCCCTTGGAGGCGGCGACCGGACCTTTACAAACAAGGTTGGGGCAATCTCCACAACTTAATTGGAGGCTCCCAACGACACCACGAAGCTTCACCACAATGGACTATGGCTCTGCGGTGACCACAACCGTCTAGGGTGCTCAAACACCCAAGAGTAACAAGATCCGCAAGGGATTACTAGGCAAAATCAAATTTCTCTGGGTGGAAGTGTAGATCGGAGCCTTCTCAACCAATCCCTAGAAAATCAACAAGTTTGATTGGATAGGGAGAGAGATCGGGAGAAAATGGAGCTTGGAGCAACAATGGAGCTTAGAGTTGGAAATGTGGTCAACTCGGGGAAGAAGACACCCCTTATATAGTGGAGGGACAAATCCAACCGTTATCCACCAACCCAGCCTGCGCAGCACAGTACTACCGCGCCAGGGTCGCAGTACTACCGCAAGGGCATGCGGTACTACCGTATGGCCCCGCGGTACTACCGCCCGAGCAGCACAAACCTGGACCGCCCAAACGCACTGAAGCGGAGGGCGGTAGAACCGCTTGCGCGGTACTACCGCACCACCTTGCGGTACTACCACAAGGCAGGGAAGTTCCAAATTTCAGGAAGGCACGGACATATAAAAATACATCTGTGGCAACTTCCGCTGAGTTGGAGTCAATGCAAAAACCCGACACGGTAGTACAGCACGCAGAGCGGTACTACTGCGTGGCGGCTGAGCTAGGTGATACGTCTCCAACGTATCTATAATTTTTGATTGCTCCATGCTATATTATCTACTGTTTTAGGAAATAATGGGCTTTATTATCCACTTTTATATTATTTTTTGGGACTAACCTATTAACCGGAGGCCTAGCCCAGATTTGTTGTTTTATGCCTATTTTAGTGTTTTGAAGAAAAGGAATATCAGACGGAGTCGAAACGGAACGAAATCAACTGGAGAAGTTATTTTTGGAAGGAAACACACCTGATGGACTTGGACCCCACGTCAGAAGATACGGGAGCTGCCCACGAGGGTGGGGGAGTGCCCACCCCCCTAGGGCGCGCCACCCTGCCTCGTGGGGCCCTCGTGGCTCCCCTGACGTACCTCCTGCACCCATATATACCTACATGACCTAAAACTTCCAGAACGCAACATAGATCGGGAGTTCCGCCGCCAGAAGCCTCCGTAGCCACCAAAAACCAATCTAGACTCGTTCCAGCACCCTGCCGGAGGGGGCAATCCTTCTCTGGTGGCCATCTTCATCATCCCGGCGCTCCCCATGACGAGGAGGGAGTAGTTCTCCCTCGGGGCTGAGGGTATGTACCAGTAGCTATGTGTTTGATCTCTCTCTCTCTCTCTCTCATGTTCTTGAGATGATACGATCTTGATGTATCGTGAGCTTTGCTATTATATTTGGATCCTATGATGTTTCTTCCCCCCTCTTCTCTCTTGTAATGAATTGAGTTTCCCCTTTAAAGTAATCTTATCGGATTGAGTCTTTAAAGATTTGAGAACACTTGATGTATGTCTTGCCGTGGATATCTGTGGTGACAATGGGATACCACGTGCCACTTGATGTATGTTTTGGTGACCAACTTGCGGGTTCCGCCCATGAACCTATGCATAGGGGTTGGCACACATTTTCGTCGTGATTCTCTGGTAGAACTTTGGGGCACTCTTTGAGGTCCTTTGTGTTGGTTGAATAGATGAATATGAGATTGTGTGATGCATATCGTATAATCATACCCACGGATACTTGAGGTGACATTGGAGTATCTAGGTGACATTAGGGTTTTGGTTGATTTGTGTCTTAAGGTGTTATTCTAGTATGAACTCTAGGGCTATTTGTGACACTTATAGGAATAGCCCAACGGATTGATTGGAAAGAATAACTTTGAGGTGGTTCCGTACCCTACCATAATCTCTTCGTTCGTTCTCCGCTATTAGTGACTTTGGAGTGACTCTTTGTTGCATGTTGAGGGATAGTTATGTGATCCAATTATGTTAGTATTGTTGAGGGAACTTACACTAGCGAAAGTATGAACCCTAGGCCCTATTTCCTATCATTGCAATACCGTTTACGCTCACTTTTATCACTTGCTACCTTGCTGTTTTTATTATTTCAGATTACAAATACTCATATCTACTATCCATATACCACTTGTATCACCATCTCTTCGCCGAACTAGTGCACCTATACAATTTACCATTGTATTGGGTGTGTTGGGGACACAAGAGACTCTTTGTTATTTGGTTGCAGGGTTGCTTGAGAGAGACCATCTTCATCCTACGCCTCCTACGGATTGATAAACCTTAGGTCATCCACTTGAGGGAAATTTGCTACTGTGCTACAAACCTCTGAACTTGGAGGCCCAACAACGTCTACAAGAAGAAGGTTGTGTAGTAGACATCAAGCTCTTTTCTGCCGCCGTTGCCGTGGAGGCTAGGTAAGTGAAGGTATATCTTTAGATCTTGCAATCGAGTCTTTTAGTTTCTTGTTTTATCACTAGTTTAGTTTATAAAATAAAACTATAAAAAATGGAATTGAGTTTGTCTCATACGCTTCACCTTTTTAATATCTTTCGTGAGTATGATGGAAAGGATAATTGTGCTCAAGTGCTAGAAGAAGAAATCTATAAAATGTTTGGCTCTAAATATTTGAATGATGAGCATGATTGCAATGTTGTCAGTATGAATTCCTTGAATATCTATGATGCTAATGATATGCAAAGCCACAAGCTTGGGGAAGCTATGTTTGATGAAGATGATATTTTTTGTCCCCCAGGTTTTGATGAGCAAATTTATTATGATGATAGCATGCCTCCTACTTATGATGATTATTGTGATGACACGTATGTTTTAAAGAAGAATAATAACAATGAAACTTGTCATCTTGATTTCAATTTTCAATCCCATGATAGTTACTTTGTTGAGTTTGCTCCCACTACTATTAATGAGAAGAATTTTGCTTATGTGGAGAGTAGTAAATTTTCTATGCTTGTAGATTATGAAAAGAATGCTTTAGGTGCTGGTTATATTGTTGAATTCATTCATGATGCTACTGAAAATTATTATGAGGGAGGAACATATGCTTGTAGGAATTTCAATAATATCAAGTTTCCTCTCTATGTGCTTAAAATTTTGAAGTTATGCTTGTTTTACCTTCATATGCAAGTTGATTCTTGTCCCCACAAGTTGTTTTCTCACAAAATCCCTATGCATAGGAAGAGGGTTAGACTTAAATGTGCTAGTCATATTCTTCATGATGCTCTCTTTATGTTTCAATTCTTATCTTTTATGTGAGCATCATTGAAATGATCATGCCTAGTTAGGGGCATTAAACGATAAGCGCTTGTTGGGAGGCAACCCAATTTTATTTTTGTTTCTTGCTTTTTGGTTCTGTTTAGGAATAAATAATCCATCTAGCCTCTGTTTAGATGTGGTTTTATGTGTTTAATTAGTGTTTGTGCCAAGTAGAACCGTTGGGAAGACTTGGGGAAAGTCTTTGCGATCATGCTGTAAAAAACAGAAACTTTAGCGCTCACGAGAATTGCTGCCATTTTTATTTGGAGAGTGATATTTAGTTAATTCTTTTTGCATATGATTAATAGATAAATTACTCAGGTCCATCAATTTATTTGAGAATTTTATGAGTTCCATAAGTATACGTTTGATCCATATTACTACGGACTGTTCTGTTTTTGACAGATTCTGTTTTTCATGTGTTGTTTACTTATTTTGATGAATCTATGGCTAGTAAAATAGTTTATAAACCATAGAGAAGTTGGAATACAGTAGGTCTAACACCAATATAAATAAAGAATGAGTTCATTACAGTACCTTGAAGTGGTGATTTATTTTCTTATACTAACAGAGCTTACGAGTTTTCTGTTAAGTTTTGTGTTGTGAAGTTTTCAAGTTTTGGGTAAAGATTCGATGGAATATGGAATTAGGGGTGGAAAGAACCTAATCTTGGGGATGCCCAAGGCACCCCAGGGTAATATTCAAAGATAACCAAGAGCCTAAGCTTGGGGATGCCCCGGAAGGCATCCCCTCTTTCGTCTCCGTTCATCGGTAACTTTACTTGGAGCTATATTTTTATTTACCACATGATATGTGTTTTGCTTGGAGCGTCAATTTATTTTGTTAAGATTTGCTTGCTGTTATTTATAAAAATGTTTTGCATCTTTTATTTCAATAAAAGTGGCATTGATAGCCTTTACTATGCCTATGTTACAAGTATACATGTTGCTGTTTGAAAACAGAAAGTTTACCGCTGTTGCAATAATTCCCTAGAAAATTTAGAATGTGATAAAATGTTAAAACCTTTTGCATATTAAGATCTGATAAATTTATTACAGTGGGAATTTTCTTTCATAATTTTTGGAGCTAGGGAAGTATGGATGTTTCTGCATTCTTTACAGACTATCCTGTTTGGGCAGATTGCTGTTATGTTTGCATTGTTTGCATATGTTTGCTTCTTTAATGATTCTATTTGAGGATAGGACTATTAAATATGCAGAGGCATTTAGTATGCAATGTTGAATAATAATTTTAGTGATTTACTACAGTAGAGTATGATAAGGTTTTTGCAATGGTTTATACTAACTTATCTCACGAGTCCTTGTTGAGTTTTGTGTGGATGAAGCTTTTGAGATTTAGGGAGACCATGATATGAGAGGAATTAAGGAGACATAAAAGCTCAAGCTTGGGGATTCCCAAGGCATCCCAAGATAATATTTCAAGAAGTCTCAAGCATCTAAGCTTGGGGATGCCCCGGTTGGCATCCCACCTTTCTTCTTCAACAACTATCGGTTAGTTTCGGTTGATCCTAAGTTTTTGCTTCTTCACATGATTTTTGCTATTCTTAGAATGTCATTTTCTCTTGCTTTGCTTGCTGTTTGAATAGAATGCCAAGATCTGAAATTATTAAATGTTAGAGAGTCTTCACATAGTTGCATAATTATTCGACTACTCATTGATCTTCACTTATATCTTTCGGAGTAGTTTGTCATTTGCTCTAGTGCTTCACTTATATCTTTTAGAGCATGATGGTAGTTTTATTTTGAAGAAATAGATGAACTCTCATGCTTCACTTAGATTATTTTGAGAGTCTTAAATAGCATGGTAATTTTCTTAAAATCCTAATATGCTAGGTATACAAGATTAGTAAAAACTTTCATATAGAGTATTGGATACTAAGAGAAGTTTGATGCTTGATGATTGTTTTGACATATGGAGATGGTGATATTAGAGTCATGCTAGTTGAGTAGTTGTGAATTTGAGAAATACTTGTGTTGAAGTTTGTGATTCCCGTAGCATGCACGTATGGTGAACCGTTATGTGATGAAGTCGTAGCATGATTTATTTATTGATTGTCCTCCTTATGAGTGGCGGTCGGGGACGAACGATGGTCTTTTCCTACCAATCCATCCCCCTAGGAGCATGCGCGTAGTACTTTGCTTTGATAACTTGTAGATTTTTGCAATAAGTATATGAGTTCTTTATGACTAATGTTGAGTCCATGGATTATACGCACTCTCACCCTTCCACCTTTGCTAGCCTATCTAATACCGCGCACCTTTCGCCGGTATCATACACCCACCATATACCTTCCTCAAAACAACCACCATACCTACCTATTATGGCATTCCCATAGCCATTCCGAGATATATTGCCATGCAAATTTCCACCGTTCCGTTTATGACACACTCCATCATTGTCATATTGCTTAGCATGATCATGTAGTTGACATAGTATTTGTGGCAAAGCCACAGTTCATAATTATTTCATACTTGTCACTCATGCATCATTGCATATCCCGGTACACCACCGGAGGCATTCATATAGAGTCATATCTTGTCCTAAGTATCGAGTTGTAATTCTTGAGTTGTAAGAAAATAAAAGTGTGATGATCATCATTATTAGAGCATTGTCCCAGTGAGGAAAGGATAATGGAGACCATGATTCCCCCACAAGTCGGGATGAGACTCCGGACGAAAATAAAAAAATAAAAGAGGCCAAAGAAGCCCAAATAAAAAAAAAGAGAAAAGAGGCCATAAAAAAGAGAAGGCCCAAATAAAAAAATAAAAATAAATAAAAATAAATGAGAGAAAAAGAGAGAAGGGACAATGCTACTATCCTTTTACCACACTTGTGCTTCAAAGTAGCACCATGATCTTCATGATAGAGAGTCTCCTATGTTGTCACTTTCATATACTAGTGGGAATCTTTCATTATAGAACTTGGCTTGTATATTCCAATGATGGGCTTCCTCAAAATGCCCTAGGTCTTCATGAGCAAGCAAGTTGGATGCACACCCACTTAGTTTCTTTTTGAGCTTTCATACACTTATAACTCTAGTGCATCCGTTGCATGGCAATCCCTACTCACTCACATTGATATCTATTGATGGGCATCTCCATAGCCCGTTGATACGCCTAGTTGATGTGAGACTATCTTCTCCCTTTTTGTCTTCTCCACAACCACCATTCTATTCCACCTATAGTGCTATGTCCATGGCTCACGCTCATGTATTGCGTGAAGATTGAAAAAGTTTGAGAACATTAAAAGTATGAAACAATTGCTTGGCTTGTCATCGGGGTTGTGCATGATTTAAATATTTTATGTGGTGAAGATAGAGCATAGCCAGACTATATGATTTTGTAGGGATAGCTTTCTTTGGCCATGTTATTTTGAGAAGACATGATTACTTTGTTAGTATGCTTGAAGTATTATCATTTTTATGTCAATATTAAACTTTTGTCTTGAATCTAATGGATCTGAATATTCATGCCACAATTAAGAAGAATTACATTGAAATTATGCCAAGTAGCATTCCGCATCAAAAATTCTGTTTTTATCATTTACCTACTCCTGGACGAGCAGGAATTAAGCTTGGGGATGCTTGATACGTCTCCAACGTATCTATAATTTTTGATTGCTCCATGCTATATTATCTACTGTTTTAGGCAATAATGGGCTTTATTATCCACTTTTATATTATTTTTTGGGACTAACCTATTAACCGGAGGCCCAGCCCAGATTTGCTGTGTTATGCCTATTTTAGTGTTTTGAAGAAAAGGAATATCAGACGGAGTCGAAACGGAACGAAATCAACTCGAGAAGTTATTTTTGGAAGGAAACACACCTGATGGACTTGGACCCCACGTCAGAAGATACGAGAGCTGCCCACGAGGGTGGGGGCGCGCCCCCTGCCTCGTGGGGCCCTCGTGGCTCCCCTGACATACCTCCTGCACCCATATATACCTACATGACCTAAAACTTCCAGAACGCAACATAGATCGGGAGTTCCGCCGCCAGAAGCCTCCGTAGCCACCAAAAACCAATCTAGACCCGTTCCGGCACCCTGCCGAAGGGGGCAATCCTTCTCCGGTGGCCATCTTCATCATCCCGGCGCTCCCCATGACGAGGAGGGAGTAGTTCTCCCTCGGGGCTGAGGGTATGTACCAGTAGCTATGTGTTTGATCTCTCTCTCATGTTCTTGAGATGATACGATCTTGATGTATCGTGAGCTTTGATATTATATTTGGATCCTATGATGTTTCTTCCCCCCTCTTCTCTCTTGTAATGAATTGAGTTTCCCCTTTGAAGTAATCTTATCGGGTTGAGTCTTTAAAGATTTGAGAACACTTGATGTATGTCTTGCCGTGGATATCTGTGGTGACAATGGGATACCACGTGCCACTTGATGTGTGTTTTGGTGACCAACTTGTGGGTTCCGCCCATGAACCTATGCATAGGGGTTGGCACACGTTTTCGTCGTGATTCTCCGGTAGAACTTTGGGGCACTCTTTGAGGTCCTTTGTGTTGGTTGAATAGATGAATCTGAGATTGTGTGATGCATATCGTATAATCATACCCACGGATACTTGAGGTGACATTGGAGTATCTAGGTGACATTAGGGTTTTGGTTGATTTGTGTCTTAAGGTGTTATTCTAGTACGAACTCTAGGGCTATTTGTGACACTTATAGGAATAGCCCAACGGATTGATTGGAAAGAACAACTTTGAGGTGGTTTCGTACCCTACCATAATCTCTTCGTTCGTTCTCCACTATTAGTGACTTTGGAGTGACTCTTTGTTGCATGTTGAGGGATAGTTATGTGATCCAATTATGTTAGTATTGTTGAGGGAACTTACACTAGCGAAAGTATGAACCCTAGGCCCTATTTCCTATCATTGCAATACCGTTTACGCTCACTTTTATCACTTGCTACCTTGCTGTTTTTATTATTTCAGATTACAAATACTCATATCTACTATCCATATACCACTTGTATCACCATCTCTTCGCCGAACTAGTGCACCTATACAATTTACCATTGTATTGGGTGTGTTGGGGACACAAGAGACTCTTTGTTATTTGGTTGCAGGGTTGCTTGAGAGAGACCATCTTCATCCTACGCCTCCTACGGATTGATAAACCTTAGGTCATCCACTTGAGGGAAATTTGCTACTGTCCTACAAACCTCTGCACTTGGAGGCCCAACAACGTCTACAAGAAGAAGGTCATGTAGTAGACATCATCAGGCCAGGACGGACGGTACTACCGCGCACCGGGCACGGTACTACCGCATAGTGTGCAGATGTAAAAAATTACATCCACCCCTACTACTGCTGCGCATCAGTACTTGGCCTGGGGGCCATGGTACTATAGCTCCTGAGGACCGGTACTACCGTGGGCTCTTGCGGTACTACCGCACCATGGTCCGGTACTACCGTAAGGGCCTGCGGTACTACCGCTCCTAGGAGTAGTACTACCGCATGCCCAAGCTCAACAGCCAAGACAAGTTGCATAGACGAGAAAAACGGAGGATGCTCCAAAGTGCCAAAGGAAGGGAGGTGCAAAAGGAGTAGACGTGTACGTGATGATTCCACCCAAACCTTTCTGAAACGGACCCCCTATTAATAGTACGGCTTTCCTATGACTCAAAACCACCAAAAATAAACGTAGAGAAACACCGTCTTCAATAGTCTTCGAGGGGAACCAAACCGTCTTGTGCCCAGTGATGAAATGTCTGAAATACTCAAGGCACACGATTAGTCCGCAAAAGCATTGTCATCAATCACCAAAACACCTCAGGGATAAATATGCCCTTACATAGGGGTTGGCACACATTTTCGTCTTGACTCTCCGGTAGAAACTTTGGGGCACTCTTTGAAGTTCTTTGTGTTGGTTGAATAGATGAATCTGAGATTGTGTGATGCGTATCGTATAATCATACCCACGGATACTTGAGGTGGCATTGGAGTATCTAGGTGACATTAGGGTTTTGGTTGATTTGTGTCTTAAGGTGTTATTCTATTACGAACTCTAGGATAGATCGAATGGAAAGAATAGCTTCGTGTTATTTTACTACAGACTCTTGAATAGATCGACCAGAAATGATAACTTTGAGGTAGTTTCGTACCCTACCATAATCTCTTCGTTTGTTCTCCGCAATTAGTGACTTTGGAGTGACTCTTTGTTGCATGTTGAGGGATAGTTATATGATCCCATTATGTTATTATTGTTGAGAGAACTTGCACTAGTGAAAGTATGAACCCTAAGCCTTGTTTCCTAGCATTGCAATACCGTTTATGCTCAATTTTATCATTAGTTACCTTGCTGTTTTTATAATTTCAGATTATAAAAACCTATATCTATCATCCATATTGCACTTGTATCACCATATCTTCGCCGAACTAGTGCACCTATACAATTTACCATTGTATTGGGTGTGTCGGGGACACAAGAGACTCTTTGTTATTTGTTTGCAGGGTTGTTTGAGAGAGACCATCTTCATCCTACGCCTCCCACGGATTGATAAACCTTAGGTCATCCACTTGAGGAAAATTTTCTACTATCCTACAAACCTGTGCACTTGGAGGCCCAACAACGTCTACAAGAAGAAGGTTGTGTAGTAGACATCACCCCCTGGGTTGCAGCCTCCTCGAGGGTCTTCTGACTTGGAATCCAAATCATGTAGGTGTCTTCTGGTCCAAGAAAAATCATCGCGGAAGTTTTATTCTGTTTGGACTTCGTTTGATATTCCTTTTCTATGAAACTCAAAAAAGAGGAAAAGACAGAAACTCGCATTGGGCTAAAGGTTAATAAGTTATTCCCAAAAATAATATAAAAATAGTATAATAATGTACACTACTATTAAACGAGAGAACTTCATGAGGGCGGACGAAAACTCTACCCGTAGAAATGACCCACGCCCGCACGAGTCTTCTACAGGTAAACACACATCCTTCTCCTTTTCTAAAAAAATCTAAAAAAAAGATAACAACCCACGTCCAATTAACATGGACAGTCATATGCGGAAACAAATTAGCTAACTTATCGGGAATCAATCCAGGCCCGACGTCCAGATTACATGCCCCGTCGCTGCCCTGCGCAGCCGCCGAGGCACCCGATGATGGCCGCGACAACGAGCTCGCCGAGTCACTCGACGACGGCCAGGCGCTGTTCCCCAACGCAGGTGCAGCCACACAGGCGCCTTGCCATGGCCGCAACGAGGAGCTCCTCGCCCACATAGGTACATGCTCTTCTCTGATCTGTAGTTCGAAAGACTTTTACACGCCGCCGCCGCCAAATCTTCGTTACTCTAGAAGACGCCTCTGCCCAGACTATACTGCACCATCACCACACACTGCTCACCCGATGACGGAAGCGCGAACGAACTGCTCCACAATTGCATGCTCCTTTGTCAACCTGTTCGTGTGATCCATCAATTGTTTTGATTGAATGAATGAAATTATAAAAAACAAGGAAAGTGTAGGAACTGGTGACTTATGGCATGACCATATGCTAACATGATCCATGTTGTTCGTACCTGACCTAAACCTGACGTCGTTCCATGAATCCTTGTCAAATGAGCATTGTACTGACCTCACCTAAATGCCTTATCAAGCTGCATATGGATCGTTCAATTCTCAGTTCCAATTCATATGAACACACATAAAGTCACTCTGAGATACACCTACATGAATAGAATTACAAACCTCATTCTAGGATAGTATTCCTTCTGTTACAATTATGTGATAACATTCTTGACATTCACAGGGTTGAAAGACTTCATATGGCCCCGACCAGTTCCAACAGGGCGCGCACCCCATTCCAGGATATAAGCAACCAATCCTTGGGTGATGAGCATTACACAACCACCCAATTTCGGTTTTTGTACCCCAACCGCTGAATTGTTCCATTGATTGCATACCCTAAAGAAGTAAAAAGGCAGAGGGATAGAGAGTGGTATGCACAAAATAAGGATGAGATTAATAAGAGACGACGTGAGGTCTACAAATAGAAGAAAATTGCCTTTGCTGAGATTAGTGGGGCACAAACACAACTGGGTGTATCACAAGGTAATGAAGATGAACTTCATTCCCCATTATATATATTGCTATATATAATGATCTATTCTTCATCTACTCAGGCAGTAATGAGATTAAGAATCGTATGGAAAGGGAGCGGTATGCACGAAATAGAGAGAAAATATTAAAGCGACAACGACAAACCCGTGAGGAAAATAAGCATAACGTTGCCGTCCTTGATGGCAGTCACATTTTAACGCAAGTGCCGGCTACTGGACAATCTACAGTCACACAACTGCAGAACATAACAAGTGCAGGGGGTGCAATACCAAATTCCGTTCATTTTACCAGAGACAATGTGGACGATGATTCCGATTGGTTGCACAAAAATTATGCGTACCAGATGCAACGGCATTCAAGACGACTGACACCCCCACAAATGTCACTAGATGAGAACCCCCAACTCAGTACAATCAACAACCTACGTATGCCAGAAGAGTCTTCTAAAAAAGGGTTAGTTGTCTGATTTATTAATGGTGCTAAATTATATGGTGTTTATTTCTTCTCTATTTTGCCATCCTATTTTTGATTCAGGTACAAATCCTTCTTATGGCAAGAAACCTCTACCGATCCAATGTAATGATATTACTCCAGGGATGGAACCGTCCCCAGATGCAGGTCAAACCACTCATAATCAAAATGGTATATTTTTATGGTACCACCCCGTACATAAAAAGGGTCCATCTTTTTTGCTTACTCTTTTGTGCCAAATAAATGTTTTCAGCCAACAACCACGCCAAATATGCATATGGACTACTGGAGCCCGATGTCCACACGATAAACATTGATGGTCTGTGTAATGTCATTTTTAGTTTCATCTCCCAAGTATGCATAACATCAAATGAGCATCATTTACTATCCTAACGCACTATTATTCAATATTCACAAATAGGATGCTTGGGAGACGGGAATCTAGGAGACAAAACTGGAGACATGGACCATGATGAAGAAGCTAGGATCTTCGCCCAACCAGGTTTATTGTTGCTATCATGAGTTACCAGTACAATATAATATTAGTAATATGGTATCTGGGCAAACTTTAATTAATGCAAATGTCAATTCTGCTCCAGATGTTTATTTTCAATCCTACCGAGTGGAGCAACAGGAAGGTGATGGAGCTCCCAAAAATGATGCTCATGACAGAGTTTACATGAACCTGCCCAAAAAGCATCATGTGCTTAGAAAAGTTAGTGATTGCCGCCATTGTGGAGCTTTGCGATTTCAATACGAGGGGCCCACATTTTGCTGCAGAAAGGGGAAAGTGGATGTATTTACTCCAGATGTTTGTGAGGAGTTGAAACGGTTGTAAGTCAAGATGATGAGGATGCTAAATATTTCAGAGAAAATATACGGTATTTCAACTCCCACTTCTCATTCACAAGTCTGGGAGTCACCCTTGATCGTCGAGTCAGCACCGCAGCAGGAACCGACGTATATACATTTCATGCGTGTGGGGGGTTGTACCACGCTCTTGATGATCTGGAGTCTGGTGATAATGGCCCTCGACATTCGTAGCTATATATTTATGATACAGATGAAAACTTGTTTCACAGGGTTAAGAGGTCTCCAAATCTTAGGTTAGATCTATACGGAAGATTCTGGCAATACTAGAGGATAACCCTTATGCTCAAGTATTTAAATGCCTTGGTGATGTTCCGAATCTAGATGAATACAGGATCTCATTAAATACCCATATCAATCTTGATCAACGAAGGTACAATGCGCCAACAACTTCTCAGGTAGCAGCAATATGGTTTGAAGGGAGCGACCCACAAAAAACCTTTGATAGAAGTGTTATCGTGTATGGGAAAGGAGAGCGTCCCCTGTATATTAGAGCATACTATGGGTGCTACGAACCTTTGTCATATCCACTATTCTTCCCACGTGGGAAGATCGGGTGGAATCGTTTGATGCCATATATTGGGGCCGCCGATGACAGAAACCAATATTCAGTGGATGATTCTGCACGACAAGAGTACCCATCCTATCTTCTTCCTTCAGGTATAATGTTCATAATTGATTTATACATTTTAATTAAAGTTAACCTTATTCAGTAAGCCATCTTGCAGACGATAACATGATTAGAGAACAACTTGGTCATGATGCACGACATGAAGACCAGGCCACTGATTTAGCTGCAGGTATTGGACATGATTTATATTCTTATGATTCTATTTTACCTGATTTATGTTCATTATTGATTTATACGTATTAATCAAAGTTAACCTTATTTAGTATTTCATCTTTCAGACAATAACATTATTATAGAACAACTTGATCATGGCGGCCGACATGAAGACCAGGCCACTGATTTAGCTGCAGGTAGTAGACCAAAATTATGTTCATTACTGATTTATACATATTAATCAAAGTTAACCTAGTTTGGTATCCATCTTTCAGACGAGAACATGATTAGAGAAGAACTTGGTCATGGCGCAGGGCATGAAGACCAAGCCACTGATTTAGTTGTAGGTATCGCACGTGGATCCAGCGCCGCCGAACGCAAATCAAGTGCCTCCTCGCCCGGCAGCACCATCAACGGCGGATAAAAATTCTACCTTTGACCTACGGGGTGTGAGAGTGGGCGTAGGTGATGGGGAGCAAGGCGGCCATGGGGAGGAAGAGGGTGGTGACGGAGACAGAGCGGTGACGACGGAGCAACAGGGTGGCGACGGGGAGAGGACGGTGGGTAGTGGAGCGGTGGGGAACAAGAGCGAGTGGGGAGTGACTGGTCTGCGTGAGTGCGGGGGCAATTTCGGAACGCTGGTTAAATACGTAACATGGCGAAATGTGTACTAGGAATGGTCCAGCGACCTATATTTCGAAACAGAGGGAGTACTACATAATACTATAAGCCAGTGACCCATTGTAAGTGAGTGTGGCATTTTTTCCAAACAAAATAAAAATATCAAATTTCAAAGGGCATGTCCGGTTCACATGCTGCGTGGGTGAGATTTTTGTTTTTTCATCACTGCTTGTTATGAATCCCTATAAAAACGATAACAATTTATTGAGTGTATTTAAATTTTGTAATCATGCAGGTCATCTTGTGGTATGTGGATGATAAATTTTATCGATTACTTCACAGGATATATTTTGTCTGACATTCCTACACAGGTACATTTCACTGTGTATCATTATACTTATTCTATATTCTATCACTATTTAACTCTTATTACTATTTTAATAGAAACATATGACAGATTTTAGAACAAAACTAGCTGTCATTTTAGTGGACTCGGAACTGAATGATGATAATATAAGAAATCAAGACATGGAAGATGACGAAAACAACACAGATCCCATGGAATGTATGATTCTGGATAGACCTCCTGAGAATTTCAAAACATCAAATACATCAGGAGAAGTCGAGCTCATCTCGCAGTCATTTATTCTTTCACCGTCTGTCAATCCAACAAATGATGATTTAATAGATGAACTTTGCTTGTTCATCGGTATGGTTGATGATATCGCTCTACTAGAGTAAGCCATATTTTTTAGTTCATTTTGTATTTTGATAAATTACTTTGATGTCAATATAATGATAGAATTTTGATTTTACAGGAGCGAATGGGTGAAAAGCTCTGATCCGTACCCTATTAGCTTAAATTTGAGACACATAAAAAACATATTGAACAATGATGAATACATGGATATCCATTGCTTTAATATGGCTGTGTGGATACTAGCGCGCCACGAAGTCCAGCTTCTCAGAGACATTCCATCTCACTATATGGATCTGAAATTTTGTGTAAGTTACTATAATCATGTATTACATTTTTTTTCTTATTGCACTAATATTTTCTCATTCTTATTTTAGTCGATTACTATAATCATGTATTACACTTTCTTTTCTCATTTCACTAATATTTTCTCATTCTTATTTTAGTCGATGTTCCACTATGCACGAGACTCAAGTCATCGTGAAAATATGGAAATTACTACATTGAGATGGTTGTTTCATAGCTGGCATGACAGTAATGATTACCATATCTCAAAATGTGATATGGTAAGATTTTAATTTTTCATCTCTAACAATGCTTTATTTGGTCTTAATTAATATCCCATTTATTTCTAAACTATTTCATCATTGCAAATTTTATTGCCGTGGTGCATGTTTGGGCTATTTCTATTGTTTGTGTTGGATCAAAATAAAAAGGTTGTCTCAATTTTCAATTCGTTACCAATACCTACTTTGGGGAATAATGTACTTAAAATTATGGCCGATAACCTAAACCTTGCGCTTGAAGTTGCAAACCCTGCATTCAAGGATGATATCTCTAAATGGGAATGCTTAGTTCCTGTTGCTCCAACGAACTCACACTGGTATGAATCTTTTAAACACATTACAATATTAATTGATTCATTCAACGCACATTATGTGTTTATTTCTTACATGCAGTGCCATGTCCGGTTATTTGGTTTTTAATTACATGTACTCATTGTGCGATTGAAAACTATATTTTCCCATACCCAAGGTGAGTATTTACACCATGCTTATTTCTATACACATTGCACATGCAACTTGTTATAACAATGTTGTATAATGCATATATATAGGATGGTTTTCAGCTGAGGAAGCAAATTTTGGTGCATATTTTAAAGTACGAAGAGAATGAAGCTCAAAACAACATCCCATACATTGAACGAAGCATCATTGATCGCATCCATAGATGGACCTTCATTGCTTCAAAAGATGGACCTTCAAGACATGCTTAATTGTGGTTTTTAAATATATTTTTTGTAACAATTATAATACATGTATTTTGTGACAGTGAATTTTACGCGGAGACATGTTTCCGGATCATGTGTTACACACGCGCTCATATGGTTGTGCATAAGACACATTTAAATGACCGAGTAAAAGAACTCACTAAATAAAAATTAGATCCAGAATATATGTTTTTACTATAGACTATGATACATGTGTTGGATCAGAAATATGTCACACTTTTTGAAAATACAGTCTGAGTGACATGATAATATTTTGTAGCGATCTGATTTTTTTAAATTATTTTAGTATTATACCATGTTAACTTGTTTTGTTTGAGACGTGCGTTGCACGTGCATGCTTACTAGTGCATATAAAACATCCAAAATAGATAATATAATAGCACGGAGCAATCAAAAATTATAGATACGTTGGAGACGTATCACTTCCTTGCTCTCGCCGTCTCGCATCCGACCATCGCGGTCACCATGGTCTTCTTCAATGAACTCTCCAGCGGTTTCTCCTCCCATGATGACTCTTTCACCACCCAGGTATGCCTATCTCCTCTCTCTCAAGTTATGATTTGGAATTAAGGGTTTTAACCTCATGGCTGATTTGAGTCATTTATTACTCTTGGCTGCTTGGATGTGTGGACCATCACTTGCTACGAATAGAGCGGGGTGGCTGAAGATATGTCTGCTCGTTGTCACCATCAATCTCCATGCGTGAAGCTAGTTGCGTTTGAATTGTGGACAGTGTGAGGAAGTTTCTGGTATGTGCACAAAAGGTTAGCCCCACTTTTGTTGTTACAAATTATTTGTTAGATGTGATTCAAACACTCTCATTGTGCTATGTTATGATGGATGTGATTAAGACAGTGTTATAGTTTCTACCTAGCATCTAAAAATATTGCCATCTTATCAATGATGCCAATAGAAAATTATTTGGCACCGCTTCAGTAGTTTGTACATCAAACTTTGCTCCACACATCTGAGCAGCCAAGCCGTAAAGTACTAAAACTTTATGGTACAAAGGAACTCGGCATAGGAGCAACTAGGTGCTTCGGAGTCCGGTTCCCTGAATTTTTCCTCTGGTATCTGCTCGGCAGAGCGCAGGGCACCGGTGCCAAATGTAGCAATAGTTGTCTTAACACAGGTTTTGGCATACATAGTGGACGGCCTTAGTGCTATTAGTTCCATGTTATTAAATTTGTGCATGTGCACACCTATTAGTATCAATTTGATGTCATCCAAACACTGTCGCTATGTGTTGCAGTTGTATTTAGCTTCCTCATAAAATGTTCAATTTTTTATTTATAGTACATGACTAAGAACTTGTAGTGTTGTTGCACTTAATTATAGCTTGTGATGTTTCTAAATTTGGTTGTTGTCTTAGTAGCAATTAATTTATTTGCACATTGATCTTTTTGAGAAGATATGTCTTAATTAACGTGTTTCTTCAGTTTTTCAAAATATGTATGTGGTGACTTTCTATGTTGCTAGAAACACATTCTCCCTACAATTGTTATTGATTTAGTTTTATAGGATGAACATAAGTGTTCTTACCTGGAGTGGGTTGATCGAGAGTGTCCACAGACTTTGAAGATGTGCCTAGCAAAGCTCTAGAGCATGTATGAGGAAGAGAACAGAGATAGGCTTAGAGAAAGTGTTGTCAACGTTGAAGAATATTTCAAGATGTGGGAAAAAATAGGAAGATGGAGAATGCACTCAGATTTTTAAAATTAGACTTTGCTAAGATGGTGTTGGCAAAGGAGGAGGCACTTTCCTAGTTGGTCGGTGCAAAACAGGTTCTTACTGAACTAAAAGCAGAGGTGGAGAAGACGAACCTGGCTGATCATGCATTAGTTGATTAGGGAAATAAATATCTTGTTCTAATATTGTGCTTATGAAGGTGAATTAACTATATGCTTTTATTGTGTTGTTTTCATGTAGCTATCGCACTTTGATTTTAAAATATATTTATGTGCCTGATCAGTGGCGGAGCTAGCATTTGACAACAGGGTGGGCCGCTTCCAAAAAAAATTTGACAACAAATTTGACATGTGAATGATCTAACTAATTATCAATAACACATAGAAATAGATCAATATGGTCTTACAAACACACTAAAACTCTCAGTTTTGCATGAAAGAAGACTACATAGACATACTACATACTACATACCTTGAGAAGTTCAAAGAAGACTATGTTTCCGGCCTACGCTTCTGCATGGCCATGAAAGTATCAATTATGTCATCTTCATTCACCTCAGAGAAAATATCTCGCTCAATGTATGTGACCAGGCAATCATCCAAAAGACTATCACCCATCTTATTTCTCAACTTGTTTTTGACTAAACTCATGGCAGAAAATGCTCTCTCAACATTTGCCGTTGCCACTGGTAGAATCAATACCAATTTTAGAAGTAAGCACACGAAATTATGAACTATATGCCTCCCTGTTTGAACAAGCTTAACTGAGAGATCAACAAGATTTCCAAGGCCTTGAAAGTTCTCATCTTTTCTGATGTCACCAATATAGTTACCAAGTTGTAGTTCAAGGTGTATCAAGTCAGCACTTGAAAAGTCTTCTGGATAGAACTCAGCAAGTTTGCATACCTTGTGTGCATCAAAAGCAGCAAATGAGTTGGCAGGATTCAAAGCAGACATACCAGATAGCAACTCCATATTGATCTCGTCAAACGGATTTTCAAGCTCTTGACTAATTTGATCAATTACTCCAAGAAATACTTCTCTTCTAAAGTGATCATCATTTGTTTGGGGTCGAACAAACCGTGTTGATCTTCCATAAGGCACATAATTATCATCCATCATAGGAACTTGAATGCTATGCTTGTTACAAAATAATGTGACTCTTTGAAGAAATGCATCCCACCCATTAGACCTCAGTTCTTGTATTCTATCTTTTGCCAATCTAACCATTGCCATTGCAGAAAGAATGTCTTGGTCTCTTCTTTGCAAACAATCAGACAAATCACTTGTGTATCCAAGAATGACAAGCATCAAGTGGGCATTGAAAATAAAGTCAAATGACTCGAACACTCCAACAATAGTATGGATTTTTGGCCAATCACTCCTTTGTGATGCATCTTGTCCAAGAGTGATGATTACATCATGAATTGTGGGGTACATAGCAATAATGTTGAGAACAATTTTGTAATGAGAGCCCCACCTAGTATCACCAGGCCTAGGTAACCCCATCTCTTGATTCAGACCACTCCCAGTTTGTAATTCACCACATTCAAGTAGTTTCATGATATTATGAAGTCTAGCATCTCTAAGCATGTCATGACGCTTACAAGAAACTCCAATAATGTTCAACAATAAAGACACTCGATCAAAAAATCATACACAGTCATCTTTTCCCTTGGCAACAGCAACAAGAACTAGTTGGAGTTGATGTGCAAAACAATGGATGTAATAGGCAGAAGGTGACTCTTTCATGATCAATGTTTTCAGTCCTTTAATTTCTCCTCTCATGTTACTAGCCCCATCATAACCTTGCCCACGAATTTGAGTTATAGTCAAACCATGATTGGCAAGTAAAGTTTGAATTGCTTCCTTAAGTGACAATGCAGTGGTGTCACTTACATGAACAACTCCAAGAAAGTGCTCACTTAGCCTTCCTACTTTATTAACAAAACGCAAACATAGAGCTAGTTGTTCTTTATGTGATACATCACTAGACTCATCAGCTAGAATAGCATAATGATCATCACCAACTTGTTCAATAATTTGAATTCTAGTATGTACTACACAACATTGAATAATCTGATTTTGTATCTGGTGAGAAGTCAATTTGCAATTACCTGGTGCATTCTTCAAGACATACTTATTCACCTCCTCACTATTTGTTGCAAGCCACTTCAATATCTCAATGAAGTTTCCCTTGTTGCTAGATTGTTCACTTTCATCATGCCCACGAAATGCCAATCCTTGATGAAGAAGAAACTACAAGCATCTAAGTGAATACTTCAACCTCATCCTATAAAGACGTAGATCCTCACTATCCACCTTCACAAGAAGATCATTAATTGTTGCACGGGGATTCACAAATAAGTCATATTTCTCTTGAGTTGCATTGTGCACACTTGTTACACCACCAACATGCTTATCAAGAGCATCATATCTATTCCAATTTCTCCAACCACCATCAGTAAATGCATTAGTTCCCTTCCCACTAGTTTCTTTCTCTTTGAACAAGAAGCATACAAAGCAAAATGCAGCTTTCTCCTTGATACTATATTCAAGCCAACTATGTTTATGAAGCCAAAAAGGACTGAATGATCGAAACCTATTCCCAATTATTCTTGCTTCAAAGTTATGTGCATAAGGTTTGAATGCAGCCTTAAGGATATATGCTCTCCGAACTGCGTCTTGATCATTGACAGGATAACTTGCAATGGGTGGCCTTTCCCCGGGATCATGTTTAAGACGGCTAAAATCATAAACCGGCGGTGGCGTTGAGACATCTTCAAGTCGAACCATTGGTTCTGGAGTTTGCTCAACCGTGACATTTGACATAGACACCACTGTTTCTTGAGTTTGCTCTTGAACCACAAATTCTCTGGTTTGCTCTTCGGCCACATCCGCGGTCCCATGCACATCCGGCGTACTAGCTTTCTTCCTTGTCTTCTGAGCATGTCTCGCAAAAAGGGAAGCAATGTTTCCTGCCCTCTTCATTCTTCAAAAATTCTGCAAAATTTATGTGTATGTGTAAATGTGTTCATCAGTTCACCGTTCATCTACTAGTTTGTTAACAGGCATTCCAAGTTTCCAACAACATACATGATACTGATACACTACTTTGTTAACATGAAAAAATTATGTCAGAGAGCATCTATGTAATATATAAGCATTGCATCTCCTTTCCATTCCCTGTCAAACAAACAAACAAATTTAACTGAAATAGGCCACTAGGGATTGAGGATTTGGGGCCAGTACCTCTCTCTCTCAAAAGGGAGTGCAGGAGAAGGGGACTGGGCGCCGTCGGCGACTGGCCGACCCCGACTACTCGGCTAGCAGGGGCAGGGCGGCTGTGTAGGGGTTGCTCCTGGTCCGGGAGCGCTGCTGCTCAGTGTGTTGCTGCGCAGGGCGACCGGGCGATGGGAGGAGCAGGCATGCCGCGGCCCGCAGCGGCGCAGCCGTCAGGGGCGGCTGGGCGAGGTGGTGCGCCATGCGCCGTGCGCAGGCAGCAGCTAGCCGGGGCGGGTGGGCGTCAGCCGTTAGGGAGGTCTGAGATCCAGTGGTGGGCCGGCGACGGTGAGGGGCAACTTGGCTGGTGGCGGATCGAACTCGACCAGATGTGGCGGCCGTGCGTGGTTGCAGAGGAGAGATGACTGAGAGGAGAGGATGTGCCGTGTTTGTTTGGTTTCAGCTCGCACTTGTTGATGGGCTTATTTTTTTGTCTCGGCCCGTCTCTGAAAATGCCATCCTATATAGGCCAGGCCGAAATCTCAGGGTGGAGCGTGGCCCACCCTGTCCACCCTGTGGCTCCGCCACTATGCCTGATATGAAATTGCAAACAACTATTCGACATGAAATGTGAATTTGCTTAATACTGGAATTATTAATAGTAAACTAATAAACCTACTAAATGGGTCATGGTACTTTATAAATGGTTCTAGCAATAAAAGCGTCTGTGATGGATAGCCCAATGCCATACAGTTTTCTTCATCAAATCATGTGTGATATAGTTGAATAAAGCAAATGGTTAATGAAGGTAGAGCATGTGTGATTGTTACAGCTATCACACATGAGGCTATACATAAAAAACTGTGTGGGATGTACATACGAACGGAAAAGTTTGTCTGGCATTCATCGTGTGGGATGTACTTACGAACGGAAACATATTTCTTGTATTGAATGTGTGGGATGTACATACAAACGAAAACGTATTCCTTAGATTGACTATGTGGGATGTACATACGAACGGAAATATTTCTCTGGGATTCACTATGTGAGATGTACTTACAAACGGAAACGATTGGGCATGTATAATTGTATGCAATGGCTAGCCCGATCGCGCACGAGCTCATTTTGCGCAGCTTGTGTGACCGGAGGGCCTATCCCCGATGGTTTTTGGGTCGTGTGGGAAGGACCCCCCTATCGCCCACACTCGACTGGCGACGGTTTAAAATGCCACCGTGGAAAGGGGTTAAAAACCGTTTGTATAGCAGCTCGATGTACCAATGATGTTTTCTTTGCTATCTTTCGAACTATCTATGTATGCTATGTGTGGTACTATGTGTGGTACTTAATTATGAGACTCTATCCTATTATCTACGAGACTATGAGTTGATAATGTATCTCATATATTTGCTCTTTGACTGTTATTTGTTCTCATCATAAGATTCATTGTTCACTATGGGTTGTCTATGACTTGTTTTGAGTTGTGTCTTAACTACTCTCCAATACGCAAACATATAATATGTGCACTAAATTATTTATAAGCATCTTATGCACACATTAAGGGGGAGCTCAATCAAAAATGACATATGCATTACATTGCGAAATATTTTTATTTGGTACTACATGTATGGTTTTCATCAACAAACAAAAGGGGGGAGATTGAAAGTGCAATCATGCCTTTACATCATATTTTGATGTTGATGACAATATACATGTAGGGACTAACTATGTTTATCAAGTAAACCTATGGTGTTAGCCCCCGGTTGACAAATGTGTGTGAATCATGGACGTACGAAATTGATATGACTCAAGGAAGAAGAAACATTAGATCAACGGTTCTTTTATTGGTTTATTCTTAAGTATAGGGATCCCGCACTATTACGAGAATATCGATAGGGTTAGCAAAAGACATGCTCAAGTCAGCACAAATCCCCCTTCATTTTCCTACCTTGCCATGTCTCCTCAAAATGTCCAATTCATTTAGATCAATGGTGGATTCAATTAGTTTCACATATACTCTCTCTCTCCCTCCCTCTCTCTTTCTCTCTCTTGGATATATGGTTTTTACTGGAGGGTCACTGGATGTCCGGGGCTCTGCCGGAACTCCGGCCCACACATCACAGAATAGAGTCCTAGCTCCTTGGCTGCCGGATGTTCGGCCCCTTTACTGGATGTCCGGGCCTCCCCCGTAGCGCTGGATGTCTGGGAGGCACTACTGGAGGATACTACTAACATGACACTACGATCAGAGATCCTTTGCGAAAACTGTGTGTGATGCAATAATCGCAAACGGTGGTGTAAAAACCCCGTAAAAAAGGTGCAAAACATTTGCGATGGCGGATCCATCAAACACGGTTCAGATTTTAGTTGCATGTGCGATGCAGGGCACACGGTTAATCCATTTAAACTGTTTGCGATGAGGCAGAACAATAGAAACGGGCAGCCATATCAATGTGTGTGCGATGTAGGACACACGGTTAATCCATTCGAACTGTTTGCGATGAGGTAGAACAGTAGAAATGGGCAACCATATCAATGTGTGTGCGATATACGGCATACGGTTCACTCGGATGAACTATTTTCGATTAGGGAACACAACAGAAATGGTTCAACTTAACAGGATGTGTGTGATATGCGGCATACAGTTCACATGGATGAACTATTTGCGATGAGCCAAAAGAACACAAACGAGTCATGTAAACAAGATGTGTGTGATACGTGGCAAACAGCCGACTCGGATGAACTGTTTGCAATGAGAAATTACAACACAAACGATCAATACCGTTACTTCCTGTGTGATTCTGTGTGTACAAAATACTTTGAAAAATGCAAACTACTCCCTCTATCCCACTATGTAAGACATTTTTTGACACTACAGTAGTGTCAAAAAATGTCTTACATTATGGGACAGAGGGAGTAGTTGCTTGCGGTGGCTAGGAGTATCGCACACGATGTGTCTGTGAGTACTCGTGTGCGATGATTAGTATGTTACACATACATTTCCTTATGTTAACATGTGTGTAAATTTGCAATATGGACAGTTAATATGCAAATGCCTTCTGGACATCGGGCACACGCTTAAACTCAATGAACTGTGTACGATACTAAAACTTTCCATGAAAATTTATGAACTTGGGTAACAACATTTGAGTAACATATATATAGTGGTTACACTATTCAACAAAAGGAGGATCTTCGTAACATGGTTTTGACAACCATATGGTCCATATCTACATACTTAACATAGTAACAACTATCACAGTTTAAGAGGCTAAGGGCCAACAACCATATGGTCCATATTTACATACTTAACATATATAGTAACAGCTAGCACATTTTAAGAGGCTGAGGGCCAACAGCCACAACTATCCACTGGAAGAAGCTTGATCACGGTGACTTGGCATCTCGTCAATGAAAAGGAAGATCCCTCTTGTGCCTTGGTAGAGCATGAGTAGAACAGTGTCTCCAATTTTCCAATATGGATGCATTGCCACGAGAAGCGAGAACTTGTTAATTTGAATGGTTCCATTTCTGCGGGAAATGCAGTACCTTGCAATCACTTTGGCGTTATTAGTAGGCACAAGTGTAATTCGACCATGCCGGGAAATTGATCCAGGAAGTGCTATATGGGGAAATTTATGTTGACATGTAGAATAAAAAACAATTATAACATATCATTGAAGATATATATAGTTTATGAGCATCAACATTAAAATAAGACTTTTTACCAGCGTTTTGTGCACACAATTGGTCTTGTTCAGTGTGTGCACCATATGTCTAATTAATCCCATCCAAAATCCAGCGTTCATACGCTGTGCTATCTCTGTCAGATTATCAACAAAGTTTATGAGATGCTTCAAGTCCTTCTAGTGAAATTTGGTGCGCTTAGTAACATACAGATCATTCACTATGCATCCAACATATCCTGCTTAAAAGGTGGAAAGATATTATTTATTCAGAACATGGAAGAAGAATATATAGTGCACATAAATTGGTAAATAGAATTTGTTACTGCCTAGGAATGGAGTCGGAATATGACACCACAATGGGTTGCTTAAATAGTGATCAATTGGTTGCTTAAATAGTAATATGACAGCATGGAGAAAGTTGAAAGGACACTAACCTCGATTATATTTTGATTGGCTGATGACGTTGGGGAAGTAAACATCCATGTTAATTAGACCAGGTTGTGGTACACGCACTAGAATTTTATTGCCAGCTTTTAGTTCATAACACTTAGACATTTTTCTCCAAAGGTTCGCATTAAAATAGCAGTGACCATCTTTATCAAGTTTTACGCTAACCATCATTGTAAATCCATACTGCGTTGTCAATATGACATCCTGGGAGTCATTAGCAAAGTAAAGCCCAAGGTTTCCTTCTACTCCCGTTCTTGCAAAGCAAGGGATGTACTGCTTGAAATGAAAATTAAGATCGTAAATTAGATATATTGAAATAACAGAGCAAGATGCAAATATGGGAGTAACTGATAGAACAGATCAATATATAGATGAAAGCAAAGTACAAAAATAGATAATTAAAAATAGATAATGTAACAAAGATTTGATGCAAATATATAGATAATGTAGCAACGGATGGTATATGTTCACAAATTTAGGCCATGCCGACCGTGGTAGGTTGAGATTGAACATACCGAGCGCTCCCTGAAGTCATCCAGAATGGTGAGAGAGAACTTTGTTTTCGACTGGCCACGACCACAGTTGCCCGATTTGTGCTCACACGGTGGACACATGAATGAACACCCACGAATCAGCTACAACAAAAATGATTCCACGGCAATTTCCGTTGGTTGATTAACAGCGACGGATGGACTACGATAAGAGATGAGTGAATATTTTGCTAATTAAGTTGATTACCTTCTCCATGATAAAATCCCTGGCCCAATCCCGCAGAAAACCCCAGTCGACCAGAGTCTAGAATGTCGGTGCAGATAGGCGGCGGAAAGCGGTAGGGGCGAAATCTCGTGTCGTTTGGAGTGCGACCTATGCCCGCCGCTAACAGCCATCGAGCTTAGGGTGCAGAGTTGCGGAGGAGTCCGCGGCGAGTGAGTGGGGACGAAGTGGGCGAGGGTTTTCTTTTTTCCTTTTGCATATGTGAGTGAACACACACGGTTCGCAGAGGCGACGGAGATGAATCGTGTGCGATAGTAAATCACCGAGATTGAATGGGAATCCAAATTTCCTTTGTCCTTCATCCATGAGTTTTTTTCTACGATGAACATAAACCCTGCTAACCATCGTGTTCAAATTTGACACTTTTCTGGATTCATTTACAATATTTAGGGGATTATGTGCATTTTGTAGGCATTAATGCACATAATTCAAATTCAAACAATTGGTGCTTGAAAAGGTGCACAAGAACGGTCTGGAAAAACCATACTCATGGTATTTAGTAATTTCTCAAGCCTCTTACAAGGAATGGGCATAGATTTCAATGGAATGTGTGGCAATAGTCAACCACAAACGTGTCATTTACTGGGTTATCAACTATAGAACAATGAAATATGTGCTTGAAAAACTTGACGCCTGGCATGGTGCCATGGTATGGCCTCACCGTGCCCTGGTTAAAAGCTGAGAAGGTTTGATTTATGTCGTCATGCACTCCCTTCATAAATTGAACCATCACCGAGGAAGTTCAATGCTTTCGAGAGGGAAATCACCAAGATTGAAGGGGAATCCAAATTTCTGTCCTAGTTTGTCATTCAATTTTTTTCCAACGTTCAACATACCACCTCAAATGCAACGTGTTCAAATTTGACATTTTTCCGAACTCATTTACCATATTTAGGGGATTATGTGCATTTTCTAGGTATTAATTATGCACATAATTCAAATTCAAACAATCGGTGCACGAAAAGGTTGCACAAGAACGGTCTGGAAAACCATGCTCGTGCTATTTAGTACATTCTCATGCCTTTTACAAGGAATGGGCAGATATCTCAAGGAAATGTGTGCCAATAGTCAACCATAAACGTGTCGTTTACTAGGTTAACAACTATACAAAAATGAAATACATGCTTGGAAAACATGACGCCTGGTGTGGTGCCATGGTATGGCCTCACCGTGCCGTGGTAAAAATGTCGTCATGCACGCCTTTCATAAAATGAACCATCACCGAGGAAGTTTCATGGTTTCGAGGGGGAAATCACCAAGATTGAAAGGGGATCCAAATTTACTTTGTCCTTTGTCCACGAGTTTTTTCTATGAAAGCGGATACAACCTGCAAATCACCGTGTTCAAATTTGGCACTTTCCCGGGTTCATTTGCCATGTTTAAGGGATTATGTGCATTTCCTGGGCATTAATGCACATAATTCAAGTTCAAACAATTGGTGCATGAAAGGGTCCATAAGAACGGCTTGGAAAACCATGCTCGTGCCATTTAGTAAATTATCATGCCTTTTACAAGGAATGGACAGATATTTCGTGAAATGTGTGGCAATAGTCAACCACAAATGTTTGTTTGTTGGGTTTTCCATGAAAGGGTCCATAAGAACGGCCTGGAAAACCATGCTCGTGCCATTTAGTAAATTATCATGCCTTTTACAAGGAATGGACAGATATTTCGTGAAATGTGTGGCAATAGTCAACCACAAATGTTTGTTTGTTGGGTTTTCAACTATAGAAAAAATGAAATAAATGCTTAAAAACATTACACCTGGCATGGTGCCATGGTATGACCTCACCATGCCCTGGTAAAAATTTGAGAAGGTTTGGCTTATGTCGTCATGCATGCCCTTCATAAATCGAACCATCACCGAGGAAGTTCCATGCTTTCGAGAGGGAAATCCCCAAGATTGAAGGGGAATCCAAATTTCCGTCCTAGTTTGTCATTCAATTTTTTCCAATGATCAACATACATCCTCAAATGCAACGTGTTCAAATTTGACATTTTTCCAGGCTCATTTACCATATTTATGGGATTATGTGCATTTTCTAGGCATTAATGGACATAATTCAAATTTGAACAATCGGCGCATGAAAATGTGCACAAGAACGGTCTAGAAAACCATGCTCGTGTTATTTAGTACATTCTCATGCCTTTTACAAGGAATGGACAGATATTTCAAGGAAATGTGTGGCAATATTCAACCATAAACGCGTCGTTTACTAGGTTAACAACTATACAAAAAATGAAACACATGGTTGGAAAACATGATGCCTGGCGTGGTGCCATGGTATGGCCTCACCATGCCTTGGTAAAAATTGGAGAATGTTTTCCTTATGTCGTGATGCACGCCTTTCATAAATCAAACCATCACCGAGGAAGTTTCATGGTTTCAAGGGGGGAAATCACCAAGATTGAAGGGGGGGTACAAATTTCCTTTGTCCTTTGTCCACGAGTTTTTTTATACGATGAACATACAACCTGCAAATCACCATGTTCAAATTTTGCACTTTTCCAGGTTCATTTGCCATATTTAGGGGATTATGTGCATTTCCTAGGCATTAATGCACATAATTCGAGCTCAAACAATCGGTGCATGAAAGGGTGCACAAGGACGGCCTGGAAAACCATGCCCATGCCATTTAGTAAATTCTCATGCCTTTTACAAGGAAGGGACATATATTTCGATGAAGTGTGGCAATAGTCAACAACAAACATTTGTTTATTGGGTTTTCAACTATAGGAAAAATGAAATAAATGCTTGAAAAACATGACGCCTGGCATGGTGTGCCATGGTATGACCTCACCATGCACTGGTAAAAATTAGAGAAGGTTTGGCTTATGTCGTCATGCACGCCATTCATAAATCGAACCATCACCAAAGAGGTTTGATGCTTTCGAGAGGGAAATCACCAAGATTGAAGGGGAATCCAAATTTTCTTCGTTCTTTGCCCTGGAGTTATTTTCTACGACGGACATACACCCTCAAATCATCGTGTTCAATTTGGCATTTTTCCGAGCTCATTTACCATACTTAGGGGATTATGTGCATTTTTAGGCATTTAGCGCATATAAATCCAATCCAACTATTATGTGAGGAAAACCATGAGGGACGCGGATTGCCGTTCGATCGCGGCGCATCCTACCGTGCACATGCGCGATCCGCGTGGCTGGGGTTCCGGCCAATAATAACGCAACACACAAATAGGCTCAGCGCACACTGTTTCTGGAAGCGACGGAGATGAACTATGTGCGATAATGAACAAGCAAAATTGTAAGGGAAGCCAAATTTCTGTTGTCGTTTGTCGTTGAGCTCTTGAATACCACCGCACTGTTTCCGGGAGCGACAGAGATGAACTGCATCCAGCCGCGCCGCATTCCTCGCCGCCCACGACTGCACACATGGTAAGCAAGTGATGTCTACTACACAACCTTCTTCTTGTAGACGTTGTTGGGCCTCCAAGTGCAGAGGTTTGTAGGACAGTAGCAAATTTCCCTCAAGTGGATGACCTAAGGTTTATCAATCCGTGGGAGGCAGAGGATGAAGATGGTCTCTCTCAAACAACCCTGCAACCAAATAACAAAGAGTCCCTTGTGTCCCCAACACATCCAATGCAATGGTAAATTGTATAGGTGCACTAGTTCGGTGAAGAGATGGTGATACAAGTGCAATATGGATGGTAGATATAGGTTTTTGTAATCTGAAAATATAAAAACAGCAAGGTAGCAAGTGGTAAAAGTGAGCGTAAACGGTATTGCAATGCTAGGAAACAAGGCCTAGGGTTCATACTTTCACTAGTGCAAGTTCTCTCAACAATAATAACATAATTGGATCATATAACAATCCCTCAATATGCAACAAAGAGTCACTCCAAAGTCGCTAATATCAGAGAACAAACGAAGAGATTATTGTAGGGTACGAAACCACCTCAAAGTTATTCTTTTTGATTGATCTATTCAAGAGTCCATAGTAAAATAACACGAAGCTATTCTTTCCGTTCGATCTATCCTAGAGTTCGTACTAGAATAACACCTTAAGACACAAATCAACCAAAACCCTAATGTCACCTAGATACACCAATGTCACCTCAAGTATCCGTGGGTATGATTATATGATATGCATCACACAATCTCAGATTCATCTGTTCAACCAACACAAAGAACTTCAAAGAGTGCCCCAAAGTTTCTACCGGAGAGTCAAGACGAAAATCTGTGCCAACCCCTATGCATAAGTTCACGAGGTCATGGAACTGGCAAGTTGATCACCAAAACATAGATCAAGTGAATTACGTGAATATCCCATTATCACCATAAATAAGCACATGCAAGACATACGTCAAGTGTTCTCAAATCCTTAAAGACTCAATCCGATAATATAACTTCAAAGGGAAAACTCAATCCATTACAAGAGAGTAGAGGGGGAGAAACATCATAAGATCCAACTATAATAGCAAATCTCGCGATACATCAAGATCGTGCCAAATCAAGAACACGAGAGAGAGAGAGAGAGAGAGAGAGAGAGAGAGAGAGAGATGAAACACATAGCTACTGGTACATACCCTTAGCCCCAAGGGTGAACTACTCCCTCCTCATCATGGAGAGCGCTGGGATGATGAAGATGGCCACCGGAGAGGGATTCCCCCCTCCAACAGGGTGCCGGAACGGGTCTAGATTGGTTTTCGATGGCTACAGAGGCTTGCGGCAACGGAACTCCCGATCTAGGTTTCTTTCTGGAAGTTTGGGTATATAAGAGGTGTTGGAGTCGGGAACAAGTCAGGGGGGTCCATTAGGCGGCCACGAGATATAAAATCATATAAAACATATAAAATATAAAATAGCGATCTAGGTTTATTTCTAGGTTAATAGGCTAGTCCCAAAAATCATATAGAATAGCATATAAATGCATATAAAACATCCTAGATGGATAATATAATAGCATTGAACAATTAAAAATTATAGATACGTTGGAGACGTATCAGTAAGCGATGGCATCTCGCCGCGCCGAGTTCATCGCCGCCGGCGGCCAGACAGTTACATGGGCGCACTTTGAGGCTGCCATGGCCGAATGGGTGGTGGATCTAGAGGCAGCCAAAGCCGCACAGAAGGAGCAGAAAAGGCAGAAAGCAGTCAAGAAAAGAGAGTCCCACCGCCGCAAGAAAAAAGAGGCCGCATGCCGTGGTGAGTAGAGCTTGGCGGAGATCGAAGCACGGTGGGCTACCGCCTACAAGGCCGGGAACGAGAACGCCGACGTCTGGCCAGCATGCCCTGATGGCAGCATGTGAAAAGTAGTTTAAGTTTGTAGTATTAGAGAAAATTACTAGTAGTACTTTAAGTTTGTAGTATTAACGTACGCTGTCGGTAAGAGCATCCTTTGAGGGATTTGAGCATTGATTAGCATGTGTGCCCGTGTTTTTTTGCATTAAGCATTAGAAGATCACAAAACACACGGTTTCTATGACGTACCCGTCTGCGTTTTTTTGCGCTAATGACCCATAAGTCAGTTACCTGTGCGATGTTTCCTAATAAACCAGGCGTACCATTGACCGAAAAAAATCAAGTACACATGTACATTTTTTTGGAGACAGGATCTGCCAACTTTCTTTTTTCTCGCACACGAGTATTTTACTCGCTTCGTCTGTGTTGTGTGTTCCCCCCGCCCAAGTTTCAAGTTTCAAAGTGAAATTTTCATTAGGCGCACGATTTCATAATTTATTCCTCCAATCACATCCCATCCTCGATATCCCCCTCGTGCCTCCCCCTACCAGCATCTCAAACCGCCGCTGCCGCAACCACAGCTTCAACCACATCTACGTTCTGCTCGGATCCAGTCAAGTAACCCACCGATCTCATTCACAACCCCAGCCTGATTGCTTAAATGGCGCCTGGCTCTGGCCTAGATGAAGTCCCCCAGCGACTACCCCCCATGACTTAACAGGTAAGATCTGACCAGCTAAATCTTACCAATACCACTTGCAACGGCTATGATTTGTATGGTTGATGTATTAAGCATGTTCATACCTTGTTTATTTCAGTACTGCACACTGTGTGATGTTCAAATATTACCGTGCCCAGCTCAATTTCACCAATACCAGCAACAAACTTACAATACATGACTCAGTATATCACTAGAGATGTTGCCCATTTGCTATTTTTAGTGGATGCTAACCATGTTGTACTTAACATGCCTGTCCATGTACTTACGCAGGGTCATAACGGCCGATGCTATTGTTTGCCATCAAGGTTAGCTGCATCCCATGTCTTACAGTATTTCACATCATTTGTGCAATTGCAGTTTAACTTCTACCATTTACTGGTTGCGTGTAGGTACACATGTCAGTGGCACCGATCCATGCTTCAACCTAGAGGAACAGCTCGCATCCGCCGTCGCTCACTTTGGGCGGGCTCTGGCCAAGATGAAGTGCCCCAACAACTACCTCTCAGGACTTACCAAGTATGTACTCACCAGTTCAATCTTACCAATACCAGTTGCAATTAATGGCTATGTTCTGTATGGTCGATGTATTAAGCATGTTCTAGTAAACATGCCTAACACGGTTTTGCTACTTTCCCTACCTTTTTATAGACATATGGGCCATTCTCTGCTCTGGCAGCATGTGCCTTGTGATGTTTAACTATGCCAATTGCATTTTTATCAGTACCAGTTTTGATGTCTATTAAGCCTGTTGCAATTAACAGTTGAATCAATTTTTAAAAAGTTGTATTTCAATGGCTACAAACTTACAAAACATGACTTAGGATGTTGTTAAGCCTGTTGCAATTAACAGTTGTATCCATTTTTTAATCTGTCCATTTGCTACCATGCTACTCTCTGCAATGAAGATATACTAGAGATGCTGCTCATTTGCTATTTTTGGTGGATGCTAACCCTGTTCTACTTAACATGCCTGTCCATGTACTTATGCAGGGTCATAATGGCTAATGTTGTTGTTTTCCATCGAGGTTAGCTGCATCCCATGTCTTACAGTATTTCACATCATTTGTGCAATTGCAGTTTAACTTCTACCATTTATTGGTTGCCTATAGGTACACATGACAGTGGCACTGATCCATGCTTCGACCCAGAGGAATGGCTCACCTCCGCCGCCGCTGACTTTAGGCGGGCTCTGGCCAAGATGAAGTGTCCCAGCAACTACCTCTCAGGACTTACCAAGTATGTACTCACCAGTTCAATCTTACCAATACCAGTTGCAATTAATGGCTACGTATTGTACGGTCGATGTATTAAGCATGTTGTAGTAAACATGCCTAACATGTTTTAGCTATTTTCCCTACCTTTTTATAGACAACTGGGCTATTATCTGCTCTTTCAACACTTGCCCTGTGATGTTTAACTCTACCAATTGCATTTTTATCAGTACTGGTTTCAATGGCCATTAAGCCTGTTGCAATTAACAGTTGTATCCATTTTTAAAGAGTTGTATTTCAATGGCTACAAACTTACAAAACATGAATTAGGATGTTGTTAAGCCTGTTGCAATTAACAGTTGCATCCATTTTTTAATCCGTCCCTTTGCTACCGTGCTACTCTTTCGCAATGAAGATATCACTACAGATGATGTCGTTTTATTACCATTTGCTATTTTTGGTGGATGTTAACCCTGTTGTAATTAACATTGGCTTTCCATGTACTTACACACGGCTACAATGGGCGATGCCGTTGATTGCCGTCGAGGTTAGCTGCATCCCATGTCTTATACACCATCTATTCCTAAATATAAGTATTTTTAGAGATTCCAATATAGACTACATAAGGAGCAAAATGAGTGAATCGAGATTCTAAACTAAACTACATATATAATTCTATATACATCAGTGGACTTTAGGATGGTAAGTAATGTGTTGCCTTTTCAAAAAAAATACTTGTACTTAGGAACATAGGTAGTTGTTTTTTACATCATTTATGCAATCTCAATTTAGCTTCTAACATTTACTGGTTGCTTGTAGGTGCATATATGAGCGGTACTAATCCACGCTTCGATCCCTTTTGCATATGGGGCAATGATATATTCATGAACAAGCGTCAAGTGAGGAAACTAAGAAAGATTGTTAGGTGAAAGAAACGGGTGATTGGAATTAAGCTCTTTATTTACACTTTCTCGAAGACAATAGTGAACTTTAGGATGGTAAGTAATGGGTTGCCTTTTCCCCCTGCCCACAACAAGTTACTCTATTAGACCTCAATATCAGATATTTTTCCCTTTTCAGTGGTTTCCAAAGCTATTTACTGATGATTACCTTGCAAACTACATGACCGAAGTGGAGGCAACTAAGGTTAAAGTATATAATTCATGCTACCATGATAATGCTCTAGAAGTCTTCCTGGAGGCGGTGAAGGATGGGCGCGCGATCGTCACAAGGGGTTGGAAAAAAGTGGTTCGTGCCTATGGCATGCAGGAAGGCACATTATGGGCATTCCGCTTCTTCAACACCGTCGCAGTCAAAATGATTTACACTTGTCTCTTCACCTTTACCGCCTTTAAATATTGTGGTTCATCATAGTTAATTGCTGCCTAATCCTGTAATTACTGAACATATTGTACTGGCAATTTTATTTATGGATTCGTTGTTGAACCATTGTGCTGAGAATTTGAATTGCACGTTTCATATTTCAAAATTTCTAATTTGAATAATAAATTACAGGCAAAAATAAAAAGAGAACATATGGTCATGGAACTTTGCAAACGGTTCTGGCAGTAAAAGCGCTTGTGATGGATAACCCAATGCCACACAGTTTTCTACATCAAATCATGTGTGATGTAGTTCATTAAAGCAAACAGTTAACCAAGGCAGATCGTGTGTGATGGTAACACCTTTCACACACGAGCGTATACATAAAACTGTGTGGGATGTACATACGAACGAAAACATTTTCCCTGGATTGACTGTGTGGGATGTACATAAGAATGGAAACGTATTCCTTGGATTGACTGTGTGTGATATACATATGAGCGGAAATGTTTTTTCTGGGATTCACCCTATCGCACACACTCACTTGGCGACGGTTCCAAATGTCATCGCGTAAAGGGGTTAAAAACTGTTTGTACAGCACCGACGCATACTAGTGTGGCCATGTGTTGTCGAATGAGTGGGTGCACCCCAGAAATCCGACCTATCACTTCCAGTAGCCTTGCCCCTCTAGGGTCTGCACACACCGGATGTCTGGCTCACTGTCAGATGTCCGGGGCCTCACTAGTGTGCCGGATGTCCGGATCCTCTGTTTCTCCTCTACACCCTTTGTGTTTCACAAGGCCATCTCACTGTGCCGAACGTCCGGCCTTTGGCCCGGATGTCCGGCCTAACACTGGCACTTACACCACAACGGCCATATTTGCTCCACCACTATATATAACCTTCTTCCTCTTTTGGGAAACGTTGACCATTCAGTTTGAGCAAACCCTAGAACACATTTTACTCTCTCTCTCTCTCTCTCTCT